>NC_142804.1:28148586-28211086 GCF_049724085.1 Artemia sp. Qi Xiang Cuo | reverse complement strand
TAAAATCAACGTTTGTTGTCTGTCAGAAACAAGACTTAATGATGTTCTGTCCAAAAAGTTGACCATTTCCGAATCGAACTCATTCCAGTTGTATAACTCGGGTCCCAATGATGGTTCCGGCCAGCAAGGAGTTGGGTTCTTAATAGACGGTCCTACTGCATCATGCGTCACCTCTTGGGAGCCAGTGTCACCAAGGATCGCCATGATCAGACTGAGAGGCCACATTAGCCACATAACCATAATCGCCATGTACGCTCCAATAAGGGACAGTAGTGACTCTGTCAAAGATGCCTTTTATTAAGACCTACAAAGAATCATCGACAAGACACCAAGGCGCGACATGCTCTTTGTAGCTGGAGACTGGAACACCCGACTTGGCAGAGTAGACCCCGACACAGCAGCAGCTATTGGCCGCCATACCGTTGGTGACAGATGCATCAACGGAGAAAGGCTCTTACAGCTAGCCAGATACAACAACCTATGCGTCACAAACACTCTCTTTGAGCACAAGAGACTCCACCTCGTTACATGGCGTTCGAATGACGGCGTAACAACACCCCAGATCGACCACATCTTAGTCAGCAGAAGATGGAGGAGCTCCTGCACAGATGCCCGGGTATACAGAGGAGCAGACACAGGATCTTTAAATGGATCCGACCACTATCTACTCACTTGCAAAGTCCGTCACCGCCTTAGTAGGCAGAAGCGACAGAAGGCAGGGAAGCACTTCGATGTTTCGAAACTAAGATGCCCGGAAATCAAAGCCGACTTTGAGTTAAAGCTAAGCAACCGGTTCGATGCCTTGAATCGTCTCTCACTCGTCGATAAAGAATGGGCGCAGATAAAAATTGCGACACAGGACATAGCTGAGGAAGTGCTTGGCCAAACAAAACAAAAACAACAAGTCTGGATCTCTGACCATACAATAGAACTAGTCGAGAAGAAGCGACCCCTCGTGGGAGGTGCAAAAGAACCCTTAAAAGTAGCCCGCAAAGCAGTTAAACAGTCACTGAAACAGGACAGAGAACAGTACTGGTCAAATCTGGCTATTGAGTTGGAACAAGCGTCCAGGAGCCACAACAGCAGTAAAATTTTAAAACTACTTAAATAAGCGACTGGAAAAGCTCCTGTAACGGTTGACACACTGAAAGATAAGTCCGGAAAACTCATCCGAACAGAAGAAGGACGCATGGAATGCTGGCGAGAGCATTTTTCTGAGCTACTGAACCCTGTCAAACCCCCGTGCGATCTACTTTTCTCCTCGAGTGCTGATAGAGAACCCTACGCAATAAACCTCGATCCGCCAAGCATTGTGGACGTACAAAAAGCGCTGAAGTGCATGAAAAACAGTAAACCTCCAGGAGAGGATGGGATCCCTTCTGAAATGTTCAAATCCTCACCAACTCTACTATGCCACCTAACCGACCTTTTTGTCCAGGTGTGGACAACAAAGACCTTCCCAAAAGACTGGAAAGTATCAATCCTCGTTCCGCTATACAAAAAAGGAGATAAGGCCATTTGTGGAAACTATAGAGGTATATCCTTGATCAATCATGCCATGAAGATCTTCTGCGTCATTCTTCTGAATCGATTCAAAGACGCACGTGACAAGTTAACCCGTCCTGAACAAGCAGGCTTCAGACCAGGCAGAGGCTGTCCAGAACAGATATTGACGATTCGCCTCATCCTTCAGCAATACAGCAGGTTTCATCTACCCCGTCTCATCGCCTTTATTGACTTTGCAGCTGCCTTCGACTCTCTCATCAGAGAGGAGCTATGGAGAATTATAGCTGAAGACGGGGCGCCACAGGAGCTCATTGAGATACTCCGAAGTGCGTATAAGGACACTGAGACTTGCATGCGTGTTTTTGACAATTACACTCCTAAGTTTCCAGTTGAGTTTGGTGTAAAGCAGAGATACCCTCTGTCACCTATATTATTCAACTGCGCGATAGACTGGATCATGAATAATGCAATGAGAAACCACAGTGGAATAGTCTTCAGACAAATAGCTGGTTTCCTCCAGACCCTGACAGATCTGGACTTCGCAGACGACGTTGTTGAGCTGGAAACTACCGCCGACAGCTTACAAGGCATGATCGAGGATACCTATGAGGTCTCAAAGCGCATCGGACTGGCCATCAGCGGCGCAAAGACTAAAGTATTGGCTCTCAACCAACCTGCTCCTTGCCAAGTTACCCTCGACGGTGAGCCAATAGAAAGCGTTGAGGAATTCAAGTATCTTGGCTCTATCATAACACCAGATGGCGGAGCTGAAAGGGATATCTCTGCCCGCATAGCAAAAGCCTGGGGAGTGTTTACTAATCTGAAAAAAGCATTATGGACCAGACGGGAGATCTCAACCAAAACAAAAGTTAGAATCTATGGTGCAACTGTTCGAGCAGTACTACTGTATGCTTGCGAGACATGGCCGATCAAGACTGAAGATGCGAGAACTTTGGATGTGTTCGACCACCGCTGCCTTCGTTACATCCTCCGCATTAAGAGATGGGACAGGATTTCCAATAGTGAAGTAAGGAGTCGCTGTGGCCAATCAGAAGAGCTATCGCTTATCATTAAAAGACGTCGCCTGAAGCTCCTCGGCCACACATTGCGCCGTCCCGAAGGCACGATATGTCGAGACGTCCTTTTCTGCGAACCAGCCCCCTCCTGGAAACGTAAACCAGGAGGACAAAAGAAGAACCTGTGGCAAAAATTCAAGGAGGACCTGGAACCGTGGGGAGGATTCAGGAGACACGGTCGGAGATGGGACAAATACTGGCTGAAGATCGCCGGAGAAGCTGCAGCCGACAGGTCCAAGTGGTCGTCGCAAGTCATCCCAAGATCCTTTGGTGCCGGGCAGGACAGTTCATCGTCTGGTTCCCGCCGAAAGAAAAAAAGTAAAGTAAGTATGAAAGGCTAAGAAATCCAGCTCAGAAAAGTCAAAAGTAGCAATCCATCCACTCCAAATCATAGGTTTCAGACACTACACACCTATGAAAGACTAAGAAATCCAACTCAGAAAAGCCTGAAATAGCAACCCACACATCCCAAATCATAGGTTTCAGACACCACACACCTACGAAAGACTATGAAATCTAGTTATGAAAAGTCGGAAATAGCAAATTACACATCCCAAACTCTTGGTTTCAGACATCATTCAACTACTAAATACTATAAAACCTTATCTCAGAAAAGACTGAAATAGCAAACTACACATCCCAAATCATATTGTTCTTACAACACATACCTATGAAAGTCTAAGAAAACGATCTCAGAAAAGTCGTAAATAGAAAACTACACATCCCAAATCATAGGTTTCAGACACTTCACACCTATGAAAGACTAAGAAATCCAACTCAGAAAAGCCCGAAATAGTAATTTACATATCCCAAATCATAAGTTACAGACAGCATTCACCTACGAAATACTAAGAAACCTTAGCTCAGAAAAGTCTGAAATAGACAACTACTCATCCCAAACTCGAAGTTTCAGACAACAAACACCTATGAGTGACTAATAATCCTAGCTCTTAAAAGTCCAAAAAGCAAACTATACCTCCAGTTACAGACAGCATTCACCTACGAAATACTAAGAAACCTTAGCTCAGAAAAGTCTGAAATAGTCAACTACTCATCCCAAACTCGAAGTTTCAGACAACAAACACCTATGAGTGACTAAGAATCCTAGCTCTGAAAAGTCCAAAAAGCAAACTACACCTCCCAAATCATAATTTTCTGAAAGGACACACATATGATAGGCTAAGAAATCTAGCTCAGAAAAGTCAAAAATAGCAAATTAACCATCCCAAATCATAAGTTTCACTCAACACACATCAACTAAAGGATAAGAAACATATCTAATAAAAGCCTGAAATATAAAAATAATCAACCCAAACTATTTGTTTCAGACAAAATTCAACTAGTAAATACTATGAAACATTAGCTCAGAAAAGCCTGAAGTAGCAAACTACACATCCCAAATCATAGGTTTCAGAAAACACACATCAACGAAAGACGAGTGCTTGGGGAGAGCCTTTGTGGGTCTGTGGGTCCCTTGAGGGTGGGTGGTCCTTGGGGTGCGGGGGGGCCCGTTTGGGGCCGGGGGTTGGGGCTTGGGGGTCCGGGTTGGCATTTTGGGGGAGGGGGGGGTCCTTTGGGGTGCCGGGAGGGCCTTTGGGTGCCTGGGGGACATTTGGAGACCGGTGGAGGGCCTTTGGGACCCCGTTGGTCCTTTGGGAGCTCGATGTGCCTTTGGGGGGCCCGGGGATGGCATTTGGGGGTCTGGGTGGGCCTTTGGGGCGCCGGTGGCCCTTTGGGAGCTTGGGGGGCCTTTGAGTGTCCGGGGGGACAGTTGGGAGCCTGGGGGACATTTGGGGCCTGGGGATGGCCTTTGGGGGTCTGGGTGGGCCTTTGGGGGACCGGTGGAGGGCCTTTGGGAGTTTGGGGGGCTTTGAGGACCGGTGGCTTCCTTCGGGTTTGGGGTATGGGGATTGGAACCCTTTGGATCGGGGTAGGGCGATCGGGGCTCTTTGGGGTTGTGGTAGGGGACCTCACAACACAGTTCAATGGAACTTGTGTATTATAACGACCACACTCAAAAATCATCTTTTAAATCATCTTTTAAATCAACGTCTCTAACGGTTTCGCCGAAATAATTCCATAAGCTGTCTAAAACCGTTTCGCCCAAATAATCCCTAAAAGTAATTTCATCGTGTTCCTTTTGTTTGGCATCTCAGTACTTTCACATTTCAAATTTCTAGGAAACCCTTTCCTACGTTAATCTCTTCATCTCATAAATTTTCCTAGCTAAACTATTATGGTTTCGTTAGAATATCAATTTATCTCTCCGACTTAAAGCTCCGTGAAGCCGTATTTAAAAATAGAATTTCTATTTCTTTAGACTCCCGCATAATTCCAAGATAACAAGTGATGTCATTTATGATTCCTGACACTAAAGATCAATGAAGCCCTATTTAAAAATAGAATATTAATTTTTCTCTCTGTCCTAAAGAATGTTTATCCCTCAGACCTAAGATTAAAGAAGCCTTAATGTTTCTTAATTCTCTCTTCGTGAATCAATAATTTCCCCGCCGATTATGTAAATCAATTTCACTGGTCAGGCCTAAAGATTAAAGAAACCTTAATGTTTCTTAATTCTCCCCTTCGTGAATCAATAATTTCCATAGCGATTATGTAAATCAATTTCTCAGGTTAAGCTAACCAAACAATAATGAAGCCATGTTTGTTTCTTAATTCCCCCCTTCGTGAATCAATAATTTCCCCTAGCGATTATGTAAATCCACGGAAATTCACTTCCCCCTCGAGTCCTAGATCAATAACATTGTTCTCGTTAGAATTCAATGCGCATGTGCAACCTTCGTCCCCGAGCTATTACACATAGAAACAACAAATAAATCGATCTTGGAAAAAGAGGTCATTGACACACTTTGATTACGCAATCAATTTCTCAGAAATCCATCTCCCCTAGGGGCTCTATGCCCATATTAGGACCATAAACCACGTGGTAATGTCACGAGTCAATAAGGCCCTTCTACTATAATCAAAAGCTAAATCTTACTATACAACTATGACAACTAAATAGAATTGAAGAAGTCGGATCCAAGCAAGTCTTGAAATCCCTAAAATTTGGAAAAAAACCCCAAGTTTGTATTAAAACTGAACAAAATTAAATTAAAAAACTTTTTCAAATTAAAGTATTGAGTGGCATTAACACTTAAAACGAATAGAAAATTGATCTGTATATAAAGGGCACCCTATCCCATCACCTTTGCACTTTTCGACACAGTTAGACTTTTTCATCAATCCTTCAAGAACATATGCTCTAACACAAAGACAACGGGACGAGGAGGTTAACTTTTAAAATGCACCAAGAATAGAAGAGCTCACTGATGCTCGTTTAGTATTAACAATAAAATTTGAGTTCAAATGCTTTAAAAAGTAAGCAGGAAAAGAAACACTAGAAATTACCGTCCTGTTATATTTGTTGCACACAAAAACACTTTCAGTAAAGCGCCAGTAACACTTTATAACAAATAGCAAGGGATTGGAAAGTGGGGAGGAGGTTACCCACCACAAATACAATCGTTTGAATGATACTACTTACTTTCATCTGAGAAGAAAGGCTTCGTCATGTAATTTTCCGCTAAACGATAACAAAATAGATCCCTTTTATAAATTAAATAAGAAAAAAAAGTTTTCTCAAAAGAAAATAAATAGTGATATTAAACTTAAAACGAACAGAAATTATTTTTTATACGAGGGGGGCTGCCGCAATTCTATAGGAACAATTGCTCAAAGACAAGAGCCGATGAATTGAAATAATAAGCATTTTTAAAGCACTATAAAGCTTTATCGCAAAGAGCGGGGGCTCAGTGAAGGGGGATGGTCCCACATATACGGAATAATTTTTGTTTTTAAGTTTTAATGTCGAAAAAACTTGTTTGTTTTTTGAAATTAATTTATCTTCGTGTTTAAAGTATAATCAGGGTTATCCTAAATGTGAGGAGGACTATCGCTTATAAAGCTCTATAATTATTAAGCTTTATCGTAAAGACCGGGAGGTTCAGGGTAGGGGGGGGGGGATTTACCACATATACGGAATAATTTTTGTTCGTTTTAAGTTTTAATTTTGATAAAACTTTTTTTTTTAACTTAATTTGTTTTAGTTTTTATACTAGGCTATAACCAGGGTTATCCTAAATGCTAGGAGGGCTATCACCCCTAAAACCTGATTCTATAAATCAAAATTTAACTTTGGCGTAGTAATGGTTTGAAAAAAGAGCTAACTTGTGTATCTGGTTTTCGAAATAAATATTCCTTTATATATATATTCATTCACTTGCTAAAAAGAAGGAGAAATTTCACATTTTTCAGATAGCGTCTTTAGGCCTCTCGTACATATTGAATTTCATTGCAGAGTTTCCATTAAGATGACACCCCTTTTTATGGAAGTTTAATTCCTGTATCGAATTGCACAGTTTCATGTGCTAAAAACATTTAATGAGTTAATTTAATATTAATTTTTTTGCATATTCAAAATCAACATAAATAATGTATTATGTTGTTGCATATGTTGCAATCAAAACTTCTTAGAGTTCCGGTTTCTATTGACAAGCATTGCTTTTTACTTAAAGTTTGTTGCTACGATCCTTTTGAACCACAGCTCTCTTAAGTTGAAGGGGGGCTACTAATCCCTCCTTCAATCACCTTTTTTACATTATAGTCTAAAGTATGTAAAAGAATGCTTTGTGAATGATATTCGTCCCGAAAAAAGCCCCCTCGAATATGTATTGGGAGGTTGGGGGTTTGAATATAAAAAATTTAGGATAATTATTGCCATAGATTTAAAGGTTCATTCTTAAGGCAGAAAAAACCTACTTTATAGGGATGATCCGTAAGGATGTTAGCAAGGGGAAACGCCCCCTCACCGGGAAATAAGGAAACAAAAAATATTGCATGTAAATATGAAATGATCAATATTACGATTTAAAATCGCTAAAAACGAAGCTCTTGGCAGCACTTGCAGCCCTCCCCCACCCCAAGAAATTTCCTTGCGACACCCATGACACTCTCCTCGCTTTTCTATTTCTGTACCAGTAAGAATGTGAATTTAACCTTTTATGCTAAATAGGTGCTATTACCTTCCAATACCAATAATAAAAGTATTAACAAAAAAAAAGATTCCCGTGCATCAAGAGGGGGTTTTAGATATCAATTTCTAAATAATGATTTGCACAATGAACCAGCTCCCTCCTTCATTATAGCTGATGTGAACTTATACATTATTGTTTATAATTTTGGGAAATATCAAGCGGATCAATCTAGTTAAATGCAGTTTCCAAATAAGTACCAGAAATGTTTTTCTGCAATAAGAAGGGGGTTATCACCCCGTAGCACCCTTGTTCAGGTTTAGTCTAAATGAAGGGATATGAGAGACAAATTCCTAACCCCTCCCATCACACGCGCATATGCACACCATTCTATATGTATCTGAAGGTTCACGGAGAGTTGGACAATATGGGCATTAAATTGAACTCTTTTAGGTATCTGGACCCCTCTCCCTGCCTAAGGAAAGTCTCACAGTCCCTCCAGTCTTAAGAGCTGATGTATAATCATATATCACCGACCACAATTTTATGAAAAATTAAGTGAATGAGTTTGGTTAAATCAATCATTATGATAAACGTCTATATTAACCATTTATCTTGTTTGGACCACATGGCTTTCAGAAAGGAATACGCTAACGTTCGGCCTTATTCCCTCTACAACTGGGAAGCTCAATATGCAATTATATTTTTCTTGAAATCGATTTGCTTTCCTCTCTGAGGCAGAGTCTTAGATTGGGGCCAAAAATTGCAAGAAACGCCACTTTCCAGTGGCAAAATGTTTTTGTCAACTTAAAAGGGCACTAGAACTTTTCATTTTTGTTCAAATGACCCCTCTCCCGAACCTTTGGGAACATTGTTTGATAAGACTACCGCTAAAATAAAAACAATAAAAAAAGAAAACAAAAAAGAGGCATCCATGATCCCAGAGCACCAAACTTAATGAATTGTATATATTTCAAACCAGCATTAAAGGCCAATTACTTTTATCCAAATTACTTTTTTTTAGACTATCGGTTATTATTAGCCCGAGTCGTTCCTTACACATAGTTTGTTACCATCAACTGCTTGATGGCATAAACAAGTATATATTCCAAAATATTAACAAGCGCAAAAAAAGAAAAAAATAGAACACAAAAGAAAATATTTAAGAAACAAATAGACTAAGACAAATTTTATACATTAAGAGTCTATAAAAGGATATACTAATGTCCATAGGATGAATTCACAAAATTGTGGAAGAGAAGTGCTTATCGGAATCTATGAGGGGGGGGGGGTCAAATTAGCTGTTTTTTTAATTTTTCCAAAGAATATACAAGAAAAAATTAATGAAAATAGACCCAAAAAAGATATTTAATGAAAATCAAAGTCTAGAGTGTTCCTATCCCCATCCTTCAATTGGCGATACTGGAATGACGTTAGCCCCATTGAAGACCTAAATTTGTCAAATATTTAAAATATTTACGAATGATGATCCCCCTCTCTCCATTCAACCTCAAATGGCTTAGTGAAATTATTATTGAAAAAAAACTTCATTAATATACGACTGATAGAACTTTTGGCTCACTATTCAGATTTGCCTGAAATTTGAACTAGAACTCAAAGGTTTAGTTTTTAAGGAGAAAAAAAATTCTGCATTTGTATGTCCATTCCTACAAATGACATAGTTAAACTCTGTCAATTAGAAACCCAGCTGACAATAATTTGGAAAAAAAACTTTCAAAAAAGACATTCAAATTTAAGCAAAGAGCAATGTTAAAACCACAAACACGCTGAAAAATGTTGTTTAATAAGTTAAAGCGAACAGAAGACAGATTTACGCTGCTTCGGCGGCGTGAACTATGGTAGAAGTCATTGATCAGCTTTACCGACAAAACTGTTCCGGGAGTAACTCTTTCGTTTTCTTAGGAGGGATATAAAAGGAGGGGAGGTAACGAAACTTGGAGGGAGATAACATTGCATAATATCACAAAATTGTATCCTTAAAAATTATCTTTTATTCATCGTATTCATATTCCCATTCAAATTCATTTTCTCACAATCCAATGCGATTTTTACTTGACCTACATCTTTCTTTCTCATCAAAATTACCTTTGTCACAAAAGCTAAATGTTTAATCTTGTGAAAAATGGGTTTTACTTTAAACTTAAGTTTGACTAGTGAACAAAGTTATGTTCTTCCGAGGGGTAGCGGTATTAGGGTTTATTAGGTGTCTTTTAGTATTAGGGCTGGGTAAAGCTTGGAAGATTCACTTTAAAATAAAATACAGCATCGAAGAATCTTTGCACATCAGTTTTAAAAGGTCTGTATGCTCAAAAGTTGAAGTTGTACTCATAATGAGTCAAACTACATATTGTCCCAAAACGACAAAATTAAGATGTAATTTCAAAAGAAGATGAAAATCTTTCAATTTGTGCTCTGCTCTAATAGGAAATTTTAATGGAGTTTCTAAGGATGGTATCTAATTTTCTAAAGTTGTTTGGCTTGTTCTAGAAAAGGTGAAAAATTATAGGGGTATAGTAGAGATTTAATCTAATTACGTCTCCAATGGGGTTTCCCAAAATCGTTTAAATCATGGGAGATGGCGTATATTAGGTCAAGGTTAAAAAATAACCCACGGATTGAATTCAAATGTTAAATAATGTCTAGTAAGGAGGGCCGTTTTTTTAAACTAAAGATAATATATGATACACAAATTCATACAATGAAATGGCATAGCAGCTGCATGAAACCTATTGCTTAGAATGTATTTCTATGAATATAATAATATCATTGACTTGTTGGTTCAGCTGACGGAAAAAAACATGTTGCCATCGATAACTAAAGTAAAATATATCGCCATCAATGCCTTTAGTTAGGTGGATGGCAGCACTGGGTAAATCGCCGTTAAACCTTCTTCGTAATCTTAAGCCACTAAGAAAGAAAAGAGTAGTACCTATGGGTGTGATGGGACGTATTAATAGAATACTACTCATTTTATTTAGTTGTTAATTCATAAGGTAATATGTGAGGGTTTTTGTCAATGTATTTCTAAGAAGAAATTATCAACATCGAGTTGTTAGTTCAGTTGACTAGCACGTCATTCTTTCATCCTTAGGAATTCACAGTTGAAATCCTACATCAGTCAAATATTTCTTAAATCACCATATACTACTTAGCCATCATCTTCAATCATTAGGCAATCTGTTTCGCAATAGTACCAAAAAGGTAGAACCACCTTGTCAAGCTTTGTTCAGAGTTCATTGTTCCTCAAGAGCGCCATAGGAAATCGAAATTACCGGGTTTGTTAAGATTTCATTGGTCTTGAAATCTTGAGACGCCCCCCCCTCCCAAAAGAAGAAGAAAATTCTCTTTGTGAGAAAATAAACCCTTGTGCAGAGCGGCATAGACTTATCGGCGCAGAGTGCTTCTATGCCCTCTCGTCATGTCTTCCTCTACCAGACAATTTTTTAGCAGAAAGGTAGGAACGATACAGCTTCTTTGAAGCAGAATTACGTAAATATTTGAGCCATTTTATATTGGAGGAATAAAGGGGAGTTGAATCCCTTCCAGCAACCCTACTATTATTATTATTATTATTTATTGAAAACCCGTCTTCATGCATAAGAAAATGACGGAGCAAAACAAAAACAAAATATACAAAGCAAATAAACAAAAGCAAAATATCACTATACAATATCACTATACAACTATGATAACGTAAATAGAGTTGAAGAAGTTGGCTCTAAGCATGTCTTGAAATCTTTTGGTTGTGTTTCTTCATAAGTTTAGCAACGGCTAAAATAGGATCTGCTATGTGAAGACTATTGATGAGTTATTAACTGCGTGTCCAATTTGAATATCTCATTAGGTGTTTTTCAAAACAGCAGAAAGTGGAGTGGATTTCCAATTTATCAGCATTTATAAGAATCTTCCAGAAGGGTGCAAAATAGAGGATATGGGGGAGAGCAACATTGTTGTACAGTGTTGCAAGATAACGGCCATTGAAACGATGCTTAGCAAAGACTGTGGAAGCATATGGAGCTGATATGCAGCGTTTGATGCCTTCTGTTAGGAGATGACGAGTTTGAGAAACGGTATTTCTAATGGGAATACCAACATAAACGATTTGGTCAGAAGGGCAGATCTTTGAATTCCCAAGCATAATTTTATGAAGAAGTGGGCCTTTCCAAGTAAAAAGCACTAGGGTACATCCCACTTTTCAGCGTTGAATTCAAGATAAGATTTTAAGTATTTTGCTTGCATTTTTTGGACGTTTCTGAAATTTTGTCCAAAGTTCGGGTGATGTTAAAAATGTCATCAGCATAAGTGACTAAGGAGATATTGAGGCCAGAAAGAATGCAAGACACCTCACACTGGTCCTGAGCTTCCAGGACATAGTTATTGAAATAAAAAGGTGAGGCAATTGCCCCTTGCCTGACTCCTCTCTTAACTGGTATGGTTTTATACTGTCGCCTTGTCATTCCATCTTGCTTAGGAGGGATTTTAAAAGGACTCGTAGCATAGCACTTATATACCTTCGAGATCTGATGATAGTCGGATTTACTCCTCTTTTAACAGCCCTTGAAAGCATAAGGGGGTGGATCAGGGAGTCAAACGCGTGGTGAACTATCTGTACAAGAAGCATCAAGCAGAGCATTAGCAACAACTGCAAGGGCGTGTGCACATCAAATGCCATGTTGAAAGCCAAATTGATGTGGAGGCGTGTAACATTTGTCTTCACGCTTTTCTGTGAGCATTAATTCATAAAGTTTGCATAAACTGGTTGATGTACAGTTACGGGCCTGAAAGATGGGCATTGATTGGAGGTTTTTCATTTTTTTTAAAAAGGAGAAAGATCTTCCACTCAGAATGCTGACGGAACCAAGTCTTGTGTAATAATCATCAGCAGCAATAGCGGTAGATGTTCTAAGGGTGCAGGGCCACCATTTTTGATATGTAGAGCGTAAATTCCATCTAGGCCTTCTGACAGGTTTTGCTTAAGGCGCATAATAGCGTCAGCCACGGATAATACAGATACTGTAAAATCAGAGTCAGAGAATGCAGGAAAAAATCGGTCAGGCTCATCAGCATATTTGTGTAAAAGTTGGGGGTCTGGTGGAGAGAATTTGGCCTCATAGAAAGAATACCACTCAGATAGAGGAACTTCAGTAGTGGAAAGGGAGGTTTTGGGAATCCTTGGATGAAGTGTCGACCAAAGGAAATGAGGGTTATCTTTGATTTTTTGTCCTGACTGTTCTTTGATTTTCTTGTGGTGGTTCTGAAGTTCCTTGGCAAACATTTTCTTTGTTGCGATGCGAATGGAATTAATAGGACAGACCGTGGTCGGTCGCATTCAATCCATAGATGTAGCCCAAACTTTGCTGAATCGAAACATTAGGAGAGACTTTGATTTTTAGGCCAGTTGGGAACTGTTTCTGAATGGCGACGCTTCACTGGAACAGCACAAGATTCTACATATTGTGAAGCGTGGCATATCTCTGCACAATAAATATCTAGGAGAATGCATTTAGCTGTGAGTGCTTGATTAGCAGGACAAACGGTACCGGTACCTCAATCTTGGGAAGGATTGTAGAAACCTTATCCCAATCCAATTCCGGGTTGATTAATGCCCAATTACGTATATACGATGGATTTGATATTTTTTGGTGACTAGTAGGTATATGAGAAGTTTTAATTGATGAGAAAGAAAAAGATACAGGCAGGTGATCAGATATTAAAGATTTGCCGTTTTTAAAAATTGGTGCGTATAATAAGAAGGCGAGATGGACTAATTATTTTTATAGTACAACTAGCTCAAGACGTTATAGCCTAGATATGATTTTTGATCTACTAGAATTTGTTCTATTTAATGCTTATATAAAATTTAATGGCAATCTATATTATCAAAGTAATGGAATTCCTATTGGGGGTAATACCAGTCCAGTTATAGCGGACCTATTTCTAAATTATTTAGAATACGATTATATGACGGATAAAAAGAATCCAAGTAATATAAAGTATTTGCTCTCAAATAATAAAAGATGTTTAGATGACCTTCTGGTGATAAATTGTTCAAATTTTTTAGAGATTGCAAGTAAAATATATCCACCAGAGTTAAAGCTGGAATCCAGTAATGGAAATGGCAAATATGACCATTTTCTAGATTTAGAGATTAATTTGATACCTAATAATACAATAAATGTTAAAATATATAATAAAACAGACGATTTTAATTTTGAAATAGTTAATTTTTCATTTCCAAAAAGTAATATTCATTCAAATATAACATATTCATCGTATTTTTCCCAACTATTTAGATATGCAAGAATTTGTAGGCTACTAATTACATCGATTTTAGAAAAAGATGTATGTTACTTAGCAAGAAGCTAATTGTAATTTGCTTTTCCGCCAATAAACTTGATTGGCAATTTTAAAAGATTTGTTTCAAGGATAATCAGCTTTTGCTAAAGTATAATAAAGTTATCAAGATATCTTGAACGATATTCTACGGAGACTGGTTGATGGAAATGGTTTATCTTCCCGTTTTGTGAGGGTGGGATTGCGACACTTGTGGTAAAGATTGGTGGACTACTCGGAATTTAATTCTTAGAATTTGAGTGAAAGTGAAATTGTTCCGGGTGGAGGACTAGTGTTATTTATTTGTTTGTATTTAAATCGGTTGAAGTTCGGCTCTCAGTTTTATTCCAATGTTGGTTAAGAACGTTTGAAAAAAATTTTCTAAGGTAAATATTTCTATTTTTGGGATGTTTTGTATTTTTTTTAAGTTTATTTAATATTTGTCATTGCATAGAGGTGTGAAATATTATGCCATGGCGCGCTCAAATTGCCTGGGTCATGAAATTTAAGCGCCGAAACCCATTTAGGCAATGCGTTTTCATCTGACGAGCCCCGATATATGGTAATCACCTTGGGAATATAATGTTTTTTTATATTTAAAGTGCTATAGATTGGTTTTGGAACATTGACGTATGCTTATTGATGCTGATTTTGCTCTATTTTGGACTTGATTTTCGGACTGTCGGATTGGTTTTACTGTTTTGTCCTGGGGAACTGGATGGATGAGTAGGGTCTACACCTTGTTCAAGTGCTCATTTATTTCAGTTACTAAAGTAGGAAGACTTTTTTTTTTTTTTTTTTTTTTTTTTTTTTTTTTTTTTTTTTGCCAGGTGATTACCGTAATACACTATATGATTTCAGGTTGGATCTAGTGCTGGTGGAGGAATTGTTAAAAAAAATTTTTTTACCCGACAGACCTTAATCCTGATCCAGGTTTTAACCTGAGACGGATAATTGTTCGGGGAAGTCTTTTTATTTTTCGTTATGGGGTGTGTTTTGTTGTTATGGCTAATGGAAATATGCTTGAGGTTTGGATATGAGTTGGAGTTTGTGGTGTTTCTTGTGTTTTGTTTCTTAACTTTTTCTTAATTGTAAATTCTAATTCTATTGAGATTAAAATTGGTCTATCCGATATTGGTAGGTGTACTGGTCGTTGTTTTATCTGCCGAGATTATTTAACCCATAGGGCTATGGTACAAAGCACTTTATATAATAAAAAGTTTCATTGTTTGTTTCGGGGTAGGGTAAATTGTAAAACAAATAATATCATTTATTGGCTGGAGTGTAAAATTTGTGGCTTACAATATGTGGGGGAAAGTATTAATAACATATATGAGAGATTTTCGGGGCATAAAAGCACAATTAAGGGTAAAAAAAAACGAATATCAATCTAGTAAAACATTGTAATAATGGTACCTGTGCTTTAACAGATTTAACTGTTAAGATTTTAGAACATTTGGAATTAAGTAATCGAACTAAAGAAGAGAAAAATATAAATTTGAGTAAGCGTGAAGACTACTGGATCCATAACCTCGGTGCTGCTTATCCTTTCGGGTTGAATGATGGATTACCTAAATGTGGAGACATGTCTAATGTTGTTTTTAATTGTATAAATGGTTAAATGGACCATCCTTCTTTTAATCATCCCGCTAAACGTAAAAATCGATCAAGAGGGCATATGAAAAATGATAGAAAAAAGAATATAGATTTAGAAATCTATTTGAAGGAATTGTGCAAACTATTTGAGTCTAATTGTATGGCTATTATAATAAAATGTTTAAATAAGTTATCAAAAAATAATTTAATAAAATTATTTTGGAATGTAAATAATAAAACACCATATAACTCAAAAATTAAACTGATTTATGATACAGTATGTGTTCTAGCTAGAACTAAAGGTAATTCAAATGATAAAAAGTCAGATAAGACTGTTAATAAGGAGAATAGATTATATATTCCTATAACCTTTATAAGTAAACAAATAGAAGATATAAATTTACCTGGAATTTTAAACCAGGCTGATGTGAAACAGGCCCTTCCTAGTAATTTGAAGTATAAGAATAATCCGATTATAACATATAAATTTTCAAAAATGATTGGAAAAATCATTTTTAATTATAATTTAATACTTAGGAACTTTGACACGGATAGTAATTGGAAACCTATTTGTAAGTGTGACCAATTGTTATCGTTTGTTAATACAATTTATGAACATATTATTACAGGTGATTTAACAATAATTAAGTAGATTGAATTATAGAATATAATGAAAATTGGGGCTAAATTCCGTCTTTCAAATCATCTAAAACCCTCGAATCTGCTTAGGGGTTTAAATAATAATCTCAACATATTTATTGATAATTGGTGCAAAAAAGAGAAAATTAATAAAAAATGTTTCCAGAATCGGTATAATTTCATTATTAATAACGTTAGAAATAAGATAAATAAGAAGACAAATAAGCATGATAATGATGGAGCTTTTTACAATTCTAAGATAAAACAAGCAATTTATAATATAAAGAGGGATTTTGTAATTGTACCCTTTGATAAAGCGAATAATAATTTCGCAATAATTTGTCAGAAGCTTTATTGTGATGTTTTAACAAAGGAGTTTAGTACAACAAATACATATAAAAAGGTTCAAGATGTTAATTATAGTCTATAAACGGAATAGAGGATATATTTTTAAAAAAAATTAATATGAAGGTGGATGATAATAATAAAAATTTTACAATTTTATATTGGACGGCAAAATTTCATAAAAATCCACCGAAACCACGCTTTATTGCGGGGGCAGAATGGTGCCCGACCAGAGTTGCGGCTACTAACTTGTCGTGTATTTTAGGAGAAATCAAAAATAAGCTTGAGGCATATTGTTCGGGAATTAAAAAATTTTCTAAGTTTAATCCATACTGGAGTATTAATAGTTCGCAGCAAGTAATAGACTCTCTTGTTTTAGTTTCAGCCAAAAGAGTGGACTCGTTTGATTTCACTACATTATATACAAATTTACCCATTAATTTAGTATTTGTAAATTTAAAAAAGATTATTAAGAAAGCTTTTCTTTTGTCTAATTTGCCGTTTTTAAAAATTGGTGCGTATAATAAGAAGGCGAGATGGACTAATTATTTTAATAGTACAACTAGCTCAAGATGTTATAGCCTAGATATGATTTTTGATCTACTAGAATCTGTTCTATTTAATACTTATATAAAATTTAATGGCCATCTATATTATCAATGTAATGGAATTCCTATGGGGGGTAATGCCAGTCCAGTTATAGCGGACCTATTTCTAAATTTTTTAGAAAACGATTATATGACGGATAAAATGAATCGAAGTAATATAAAGTACTTTCTCTCAAATAATAAAAGATATTTAGATGACCTTCTGGTGATAAATTGTTCAAATTTTTTAGAGATTGGAAGTAAAATATATCCACCAGAGTTAAGGCTGGAATCCAGTAATGGAAATGGCAAATAAGACCTTTTTCTAGATTTAGAGATTAATGTGGTACCTAATAATACAATAAATTTTAAAATATATAATAAAACAGACTATTTTAATTTTGAAATAGTTAATTTTCCATTTCCAAAAAGTAATATTCATTCAAATATAACATTCATCGTATTTTTCCCAACTATTTAGATATGCAAGAATTTGTACATCGATTTTAGAAATAGATGTATGTTACTTAGCAAGAAGCTAATCATAAGAGGTTTTTCCGCCAATAAACTTGCTTGGCAATTTAAAAATCTTTGTTTTAAGGACAGTCAGCTTTTGCATAAGTATAATAAAAGTTATCAAGATATCTTGAATGATATTCTACGGTGACTGGTTGACGGAATTGGTTTATCTTCCCGGTTGTTGAGGGTTGGATTGCGACACTTGTGGTAAAGATTAGGGTGGAATACTCAGAATTTAATTCTTAGAATTTGAGTGAAAGTGAAATTGTTCCGGGTGGAGGACTAGTGTTATTTATTTGTTTGTATTTAAATGGGTTGAAGTTCGGCTCTCAGTGTTATTTGAAGGTTGGTTAAGAATGTTTGAAAAAAATTTTCTGGGGTATATATTTTTATTTTTTGGATATTTTTGATTTTTTTTATGTTTATTCCATTGGTGGCACGATATTGGGGTGGGCCAGATTATGGCATGGCGCCCTCCAAGGGCCTGTGCAACGAGATTTCAGTACCAAAACCCATTTAGGCGCGGCGTTTTCATCTAATGATCCGCGTTATGCGGCGATTACCTTCTGACGATAATAATTTTTAAGAGTTAAAGTGCTATAGATTGGTTTTGAACCATTGATGTGTGCTTATTGATGCTGAGTTTGCTCTATTTTAGACTTGATTTTCGGAATGTCGGATTGGTTATACTGTTTTGTCCTGGGGAACTGGATGGATGAGTAGGGTCTACACCTTGTTCAAGTGCTCATTTATTTCAGTTACTAAAGTAGGAAGGCAGTTTTTTTTTTTTTTTTTTTTTTTTTTTTTTTTTTTTTTTTTTTTGCCAGGTGATTACCGTAATACACTATATAAAAGAATCATGAATTTTAACAGCCAGAAAGTAATCACACGATTCTACAAGCAGTGAACGTAAAGTGGAATTCACGTAAGTCACAAGACCACCCGACGGTCTACCATCAGCGCTATTGTGCTTTGAAGGAAATGCATAGCAAGTAAATTTATCTCTGGTATCAGAAAGACTAAGGCTTAACTGACTTAAAAGATACTCTTGTAAGCAAATCCCAATATGTTCTGACACGAGCTCATTAAGAACTGAAGACTTTTGGACGATCCCACCGTTAATGTTTAAAGTTAAGCACCTCATTTTGACATTATGGCCAACTGTTGGCACTTTGACCATTTGCGTTAAGCTGAATCTTGGCTGAACGATTATTTAAAAATGTAACGGTTAGATACGTGATTGGTAAAACCAAATGCATCTCCCACAGTAAATTTCTCAGCATAAACTAAAAATGTGTATGCGTATTCCTTTTACTGGTGCCATAGGATCTTTGGATCACTGGCAAAGGGAAGTGGAGCACTTTCCTTTATGATACCCTTGTCTCCTAATCACCAACATTTTTTTCTGTGGTTGGTCACCTGGTTTGGCCTTAAGTTATGAAAGGATTTTAAAACCTCAATATTGGAAGCACAAAGTGTACTTCTTGGCCCCTCCATCTTTCCCCTCATTAATTTTTCCTGGATGGTACACAATGTGCGATTTGTTTAAAGTCAAATCATGCAATTAGGCTTAGATTTTCAAAGGGTATGGCGGAACAACCAAAGTAAGCCAAAGTCAAACCTCCCACCAGCTGTTTTTTAGCACAAAGGACCCTTTTTTTGGACCGGAAACATGCAGGAATTTTATTCTGTATGATTAGAGGACAAATGTAGACATTGGCTTCTTTAGCAATCTTTCCCTCACTGAAAACATTTTAGTTTAGTACAAAAGAAGACGCGTCAATCTGCAAGATAGAAGACAAAATGGCAAGATGATGCCTCTACCAACCCTCCTCAAAAGCTTTTCACCCGAATCACCCAAGGACTCTATCTTCATCATAGGTTGGACCAACTTGGCACTTGGCCCTTTTATATCTTTAGGAATGAGAAGGATTAATATCATAGGCAGCGCAATAGCGCTGCCTAAGTAAAGAGCGATGTTGGCACAATGTATTATTTATTTTATTTCTTTTCCTTTAGACCAGGGCACATCGTATCGAAGGAGTTATCGTAAAAACTTCGAAAATGGCTCATTCAATTGGAAATTGGAGTGGCTTGTGCCCTTTTTAATAGTCAAAAGTGATTGGAAGGCAACGCCCACCTTTCCCCAAACACATCCAATCAAAATTTTGAGATAGCCATTTTGTTAAGCGTAGATTATTTCCAGATAGAAATCATGTTTTTGAGGAGGACACTCCCCCACAACCCTCAGGCAAGGGTTGTAAGTTATGCCCTGGGGGCATACAATATTTTTATGGAAAGCCTTGTCGTAGAAACTTCAAAAAGAGCTCATTCGATTGGAAATTCAAAGGGCTAGTGCCGTTTTTAACAGTCGAAAGTGATTGGAGGGCAACTAACCCCCCTCTCATGCCCACCTTTTCCCCAAACACTTCCAATCAACATTTTGAGATAGCCATTTTGTTCAACGTAGTTGAAAGTTCTGGAAATTAGGTCTTTGAGGATGACAACCCCCCCCCACAAACACATAGCCCTCAGGGCAAGGGTCATAAGTTTTGCCCTGGGGGCACATAAGGTTTTCATAGAAAGCGTTTTCGTAGAAACTTCAAAATGGGTTCACTCGATTGGAAATTGAAATGGGTAGTGCCCTTTTTAATAGTCAAAAGTGATTAGAAGGTAACTATCACCACTTTCATGACCACCATTCCCCCAAACACATCCTATCAATATTTTGAGATAGCCATTTTGTACAACGTTGTTAAAATATCTAGTTATTATATCTTTGAGCAGAAAACTCCTTCCACAGTCTTCACGGAAAGGGGTATAAGTTATCCCATGGGGGAATATAAGGTTTTTATTGAAAGCTTTGTTTGTAAAAACTTCAAAAAGGGCTCATTCAAATCAAAATTCAAAGGGCTAGTGCTCTTTTTAATAGTCTAAAGTGATTGGAGGGCAACTAACCCCCCTCTCACGCCCACCTTTTCCCCAAACACATCCAATAAAATTTCGAGATAAACATTTTGTTCGATGTAGTTGAAAGTTTTGGGAATTATGTCTTTAAGGATGACCCTCCCCCCCACCCCAGCCCTTAGGGGAAGGGTGGTAAGTTATGCCCTGGGGGCATATAAGGTTCTTATAGAAAGTTGTTGTCGTAGAAACTTCTAAAAGAGCTTATTCGATTGGAAATTGAAATGGCTAGTGCCCTTTTTAGTACTCGAAAGTAATTGGAGGGCAACTAATCCCACTCCCAGGCACACCCTCCCATTTGTCCATTATGTTAAAAAACTAAATGTTGCCTTAAGATTAAATTAAAATGCACTGTGTTAATTCTAATTCCAAAGCATTATCTTAATCTCACGCCAACCGTTTCCCCAAACATATACAATCAAAATTTTAAGATAGTCATTTTTTTTTCAACATAGGGCATATGAAGTTTTTATAGAAGGAGCTGTCGTAGAAACTTCAAAAAGGTCTCATTCAGTTGGAAATTGAAAAGGCTAGAGCCCTTTTTGATAGTCTAAGGTGATAGAATATAATTTGTACTTTACTGAAAAAAAATTCTTTTAAATGTTTTCACTTTTACCACTTTAAGAAATCAAAAATTAATCGAGATTTTAAGGTCTAAATATCAGCATATGTGTATTAAACTGACAATGCACATTTTTTTCAGTAAATTCATTTGACTTTTTTCAGTAAAGTACGAATTATATTATTCAAACTATATTTCAGTAAAGTACAAATCATAGGGTTTAGAACCCAACTCAGATTAATTTCTGCTCGTTTTGAGTTTGATTTATTTTAATTTCTATTTGTTTTGGGTTTCATCTATTTATTGATACGGATTTATGGTAGTTGTATGCTTGGTAGATTATTTGATTATATTTTTGTTCATTTTTGGTTTAATGGAGTTCTTCACTTTTTTTTTTAAAAACTTATTTTGTGCAAATATTTGTTTTTATTAATCTTTCTATAAAGATGCTATTTTAAAGGGGCTTAATAGATTCTATCAAGGTTCATGGAATATCTTTCCTCTAAATCAGCTTCAAAAGCAGAAAATTACATGACAAACTAAACTACAATTCAGAAAACACATTGCTCATAAGAATAGATGGCAGCACATATGGGAAAAAATGGTTTACTTCTTGTTGGAAATGCAGTTTGATTCAACTAGCTAAATAACAGGCAGCTTTAATGAAACGTAACTTTCTGAGTCGCAATTTTTTATTCATTAATCAATCCAAAGGTTCAAACTTTCCGTGAAAACAACAGGTATCATGTCATACCACATTTTTTGTAATAAACTAAAACCAGCGGCACAGGGTCAGTTAAAACTGACCCAAATTACTACTAATGGAAGTTGGGTGGCCTTCCTTGAAAATCCATGCTTCGATGATTCAAAATGGTACTTCAACAAACTATAAAGGCTAGTTCAAATGTTACAAAATTGCGCTTTAAAAGTTGTATTTACACATCAGTTTGTGTATCTTCGAATAAAGTTGTATCAAAAGGAAAAAAAGGAACAAAAGAACAGTTTCACTAAAAAAAATTGTAATTCTAAGAAGTGCAGCTGTAGGTTTAATCAGTGTGTTGATCTTTGTTTTGTGTTTATGCTATATAAAAATATACTGTTCAAATACACATCGTCTTCAGTAGCGCAGAATGGCGTTTTAGCCTGAATGAGATCCTAGAGGGTGGGAGCTCCACTTTTTTTTCGTTATTCACGTAAATCTTCAGTTTTGTTTGATTAATTTCTAGCTTTGATTTCTTTAAGGTTTCAGTTGTACATCCATAGTAACTTCAGTTCGTTTTCAGTTTGCATGATTTTGGTCGTTTTTGGTTTTATGTTACTCTTTACTTTTCTTTGAAAAATCTCATTTTTACCTAATATTGGCTAGTTTTTGTTATGTGCTATTTGTGGGAATATTCTGTCATATATATTTTTAAGCTTTTCTTCTTAAGAACTAAAATGTTGGATTGTGATTGAATTTCGAATATAAGCTTTCTAGCTTTCCTAAGGTTCTAACTAAACTCGGTCCGGCCAACCCAGGTTGATACCCTTTAGAAACTGAAGTAGGCGAAACAAACTGCTAATTCCAATTTCTAAGAAATCCAAAGGCGTTCAAAGGCGTTCAAGTACAAATAATGCTCTGTGGCAAGTCTGTCACACCGAAAATACGGTTACATAAGATTCGACAGAGTAATGCCAAAACTTTGAATACTAAAACACTCAAATTATTTAGGAGAAGCAAACAATTGGAGAAACAGATAAAAAAAATTCATATTTTGACAAAATTAATTTTAAATTTTGATTTTGGCTTGTCCTAGGAATATTTTCCTTGGGATATACCGGCCCTGGAAATTTTATCAATCAATTCAGTTGGGAAATTAGATGACTTTATTTTTGGTTATGAAATAAAGGAAGGAGGGGGATGACTCTTTGTATGAAATTCGCATAAACTTCCTTCTGAGCTGGAACAACATTTCAAGTTGTATCACTTAAATAATTATTTAGTTCCAAAAAAACTTTGAAAATCTGTTGGAAGGGATGAGGGGATATCTTCTGGGATACTGTTTCCCTACTTTTATTGTATGTTAAACCACCCCTGGATGCTCAAAAATATCGAAGTGTGATAAATTTAGGTTTGGTTAGCTGGAGGAGGAGCGGAAACTTTGAGGTGATTTATTCCTAGTCACTTTTTTCCTAGTAGTAAAACTGAGTTTTACTACTGATGACGGTCACTGTATATGTGACCGAAATATCTGGTATTTTTTGTGAAAATTATTATACACTGTCTATTAAAAATGATTTTATCCCTATTTTGAACTTTTATCGTCATGGAAAGGCAGTGTGGTCTCCGAAATTATCTATGCCTCGCTCTTTACGCTAAAGTTTTTTATTGTTTAAAAAAATAGAGATGTGAGAAAGTCAAACTTCAACGTAAAGAGAGAGGCGTTAAAGAGGGGACAGCCCCTTTCATATAAGGAATAATTTCTGTTCGTTTTAAGTTTTAACGTCGTTCCTTACTTTCAGCTAAAAAAAACTTGTTTTTTTTATTTAATTTTTGAACGTTTTTGAATAAATGCAGGTTTTGATCTTGGCTCACCGTATATGAATAATTAAAACAAAATTTGCATATTAATTTACTTTTATTTGGTTAAATGGCTTTCTCGAAACTTGTTTAATTTTATTTACGAACGTTTTTGTTTGTAATATACGTAACTTACGAATTAACTTACGTAACGAACTTCTATATTCATATATTTTTAATACGTATATTAGGAGGTTCGCCCCCTAGTCAATACCTTGCTCTTTAAGCTAAAGTTCAAATTTTGTTCCAATTATTTAAAAATGACCCCTTAATCACAAATGCCGTTAATTATAATAAATAGCTCCTATGAAAGTACTAAAAAATCTTTGGCTTAAAGAGCGAGGTATTGACTAGGGGGTGAACCCAATCATATATGTAATATTTTCTGTTCGTTTAAAGTTTTGATGTTGCTGCTGTTGCAGCTGAAAAACTTATTTTTTATATATTTAATTTCTAATCTTTTTTTAAATAATGCTGGGAAGTTCGGCGTCCCCTTCATAGCAATGTCCCTTCCCCCATGAAAAATTTATTCATGGAAAGATCCTCCCACATAACCCCCGCACCACCCCCCCCCCCCACTACCAGAAAAAATTTCCCCTGAAAACGTCTGTATATTTCCCAATAACCAATACTAATGTTAACATTGGGTAAAGTTCATAACTTTCAGCCCTCTCCCCGGGAACTTCGGAGTATTAAGTCATCCTAAAAGACATACCTTATAATATTTTCGAACATGATGAACAAAATGGCTATCTCAAAATTTTGATCGGGTGACATTGGGAAAAAAATAAGCGTGGGAGGGGGTCTAGTTGCCCTCCATTTTTTTGGTCACTTAAAAAGGGCACTAGAAATTTTAATTTCCATTTCAATGAGCCCTCCCACGATATTCTAGGACCACTGGGTCGATACGATTACCCCTGGGAAAAAAAATATGCAAAATTCTGGCAAAAAATGCAAAATTCCACATTTTTGTAGATAGGATCTTGAAACCTCTATAATAGGGTTCTATGATACGGTGAATATGATGGTGTGATTTTCATTAAGGTTCTATAACTTTTAGAGAGTTTTTTCCCCTTTTTTTGAAAATCAGCCAAATTTTCTCAGGCGCGTAACTTTTGATGGGTAGGACTAACCTTGGTTAAAACAATACATTTTAAACCAGCATTCAAATTTAATTGTTCTGGTGGATAAATTGGTATAAAAATTTCAGTTTCTAGAGTTTCTGTTACCATTGAATCATGTTGTTCCTTCCTTGGAGTCCGTTGCCAAGAACTCTTTGACCAAGTTACTGTCACGCTGTGTAAACTTCGTGGGAATAGAAATTAACCAGCTGTATTTCATACTTGGATACTTTGATTCTCGATTTGTATTACCCTTGATACGTACGATGATTTCCCGAATTTATATTACTGAAGGGCATAGACCCTAGAACCCGAGCACTCATTTTAATTTGACCGTCTTCATAAATACGCTTTGAGTCATTGTAATACTTATATAAACTATTCAAAATATATTAATTGTAAATTACTGTGTTAACTGTACAACAAATATTATGAACAAAAAAATATTGATAATTTTCGGTTTTGCTATAAATTTTTCAGTTGGAAATCGTTGACGAATCGAACTTGGCACGGGTTCCAGTGGTTTTCCTGGTTTGACATAGATCAATATCTTCCAAGGCCTCTCTTATCAAGTTATAGCCTTTTCCATGGAAGTGAAATGGTTCATATTTATTACTTTAGACCACGACAAGATGGCAAGACAAAATTGTCTCTTGTTTTTGTTGGTTTCCATGGCGGCATTGAATTAATACGAATCCATTGAAGCAAGGTCTTATTCTGGCTAGTATTACACTTCTTTTAGTTTATAATGCATGGAAAAGAAGGTCTCTTGAATGCCAAGAAAAGACAATGGGAAATCGAGCGGGGTATGTTTTTTTTTTGCTACAAGCTTGAATTTCTACAACAATTCAGTCTTTAGGAAATAATATATTATGAAAATATTTCAGGTCTGAAGCAAATACTTGAAAATCTACTTTACTTGAAAAATGAACACTACTACTACTGCTACTAAAAACCTACCTCAGTACCAAGCTGCCTGAGGCCAACACAGCTGCACACCCTTCATCTCTATCCTAAACTATTCAAAGCCTCCCTCTTTATACCCTCCCAGGAAGTTCCCATTTCCCTTAAACCTTTCCTTACGACATCCTCCCACCGCAACCGAAGACGACCTGCTATCCTTTTAGCCCTATACGGTTGGCCAAAAAGAACGATCGAAAAAAATTCGCCGAGCGTGCCCTAGCCATCTCATCCTCGCTCGAAAAATGAATGGTGACTACTTTTAGCTTTTTAGTTTGATTTTGATTTTGTAGTTTGTTTTTATGCTTCATTTAGGCCTTTATAGGCTGATAAAATTTTTTGTGTATATGCTAGGGTTACATTTTCTGCTATCCTAAGGTAATTTTAAAATGCCAAGAATGATTTTCCATATCATTATGTTATAATTTTTCAAGGGGGAGGGCTCATCTGGTGAATATCGTTCCTTGGGGATATTCCCAACCCTCCCCCATTCTGCACAGGTAAGCTTAGGATTACAATCTTTAATTTAGCACCAGAAATAGCTCTACAATTACATAAAAGCAGTCATCCCATCAGCATATAAGTAGTGACATCCCATTGTGCATTTTTATGCATTGTGCAAATATACTTACTAAATGAAGGAGTGTTAGGGGTTATATCCCCTTTCATATTAATACGAAGGATTCTAGACGGAAATTTGGGCGTAAAAATACTCTTTTTGACACTTCAGTTCCCAGTCCTTCCCACCAAAATATCCACTAGCCTCCTCATTAATATTTGTCATACAAATATAAACTACTATATATCTGGAGCTATCAAACATTCGTGGAAACGAACTGTAAATAAGGAGCGACCCGGCTCAATAGCTGATTTCAAATATATAAGTTTCATTCAGTTTAGTCTTACCCATCAAAGTTTCCGAGCCTAAGAAAATTTGCCTGATTTTCGAGAAAAGAAGGAACATCCATTAAAAGCATAGAATCTTAATGAAAATCACACCTTCAGATTCAGCATGTCAGAGAACTCTATTGTAGAGGTTTCAAGCTCCTATATGCAGAAATGGTAAACTTGTATTTTTTGCCAGAATAAAGATAACTGATGCGTGTTTATTTTTTTTTTCCAGGGGTGATGGTATCGATTCAGTGGTCCTAAAATATCGGGAGAGGGCTAATTCAAACGAAAACATAAAGTTCTAGTGTATTTTTTCAGTGACCAAAAAGACTGGAGCGCAACTAGGCCCCCTCCTACGCCCCTTTTTTCTCAAAATCGTCTGATCAGATTTTTTAGATAGCCATTTGGTTCAACATAGTTGAAAGGCCAAATAACTTTGCCTTTGGAGATATCATGCCCCTCCCCCTACAGCCCCTGGGGAAAGGTCATTAAGTTATAAAATTTGCCCATTGTTTACCTACAGTATTTGTTATTGGGAAGTATGCATACATTTTTGGCTGGGGGGGGGGGTGATTTTATGCTGGGGAGATTTGCCACGGGCAGAATTTTCATAGGAAGGAAGTTTTCATGGGGCGAATTTTTCAGGGGACATTTTTACACTGGGGAAATTTGCCAGAATTCCTATACGAAACGCTTCTTATGTCTTGCTTTCTCTTTGCCGACTCAATTTCACGCGTGGAGATGTTAAGGGCAATGTCGGGGTAAATTTTCACTTGAATTGAATTGTCTAGAAAATACATCCATGGGGGAGGGATATTTTCATGTAGGTGGAGCCAGATTTCCTGGCATTATTTGAAAAACGAACAAAAATTAAACAGTAAAAACAAGTTTTTTCAACTGAAAGTTAGGAGCAACATTAAAAATATAAACGAAAAGAAATTATTACGTATATGAGGGAGTTTTGTCCTTCTCAACACCTCGCTCTTTTCGTTTAAGTTTGAATTTTGTCCTAATTCTTTAAGAACGACTCTTGAGACACAAGGTTCGGTGAATTAGAACAATATGAAGCTTTTTTTTTCAAATTGCTAAAACACTTTAGGGTAGAGTGAGGTCTCGAAGAGGAGCAGTCCCCCTCATATACGTAATAATTTCTGTTCGTTTTAAGGTTTAATGTGGCTTCTTGCTTTCAGTTTAGAAAACTCGTTTTCTTTCATTTAATTACAGTACACACGGCCTACGATAGCCTTGAATTTTGAGGGGATTGCATGTATGTATGTTTAGCTCTCAATGCGCAGCCGCACTACAGGATGGCCTTTGAAACTGACAGGCCATGTAAATAGCTTTTCGACGGTTGTAAGTCTTTTTACCACCGCAAAATTATCGCTTGATAGGACTTTGGCTATAATTGAGTGAAAATTGTTATTTTGCGGGGAAAACGGCAGATCTTCTTTGTCACTTCTTTCTTCTCTCTATATTTTATGACCACTAGTTGTACATGATCACCCGAAGAAAAAAAAATTAAACCTATCCTTTACCCTTCTACCCAGGAAAAACATCAAATTTCGTATTTTTGATTCAAACAGTCGTGACAGGTTTCTAGAAATTCTGATTATTTTGTTGCTATCAAACAGTTCTTGATAAACTGTAAATAAAGAGCAACATGTAATTATAATAGCCAAAGCTCTAAAATACAAAATTTTGATTATAATTGGCAATCAAGGGCCATAAGGCTTCAATGTAATATTTTTATTTCTTTCTCAGAGGGACTTCATATGGAAGGGGGGGGGGAGGTCATCAAACGCCGAAGGGGGCTCATTCGATTATAAATCAGAATTTCTACTGCTCTTTTTTAGAGTGAAAAGGGATTGAAGGGTTACCCCACCCCTCAGAGCCCTTTCTTCCCCCAGTGCATCCGATGAAGATTTTGAGATGGCCATTTTGTTAAAAATAGGCCTAAAGCGTCCAGCGTTGACACCCCCTCCAACCCCTTGGGCAAGGGCTGAACGTTCTACAAGTTGCTCATTGTTAACATATTAAGTTTTTACAAATAAGATGGTCGTATAAATTTCAGAGGGGGCTCCATCGATCGGAAATCAAAAGTTATAGTGCCCTTTTTAAAAGTCAAAAGTGATCGTAGACCAACTAGCCCCCACACCCTTTTACTTGGCCATTTTGCTTGAAATAGTCCACAGAGAAAAAAATATACCTCCGGGGTTGAACTCCCCCCAGACCCCGGTGCAAGGGCTGTAAGTTATGCAAGTTGCCCATTGTTAACTTAGAATTTTTTTTATAGGAAAATCCCAGTATGTTGGATCCTGGGTCTCCCGAAAAAATTTAGGGCATTATGTTTAGTAATGCCCCCACAGCCCGGGGCAAGGATTGTAAATTAAGCAGTTTATCCATTGTTTGAATGCAGGATTTAACCTTAGGAAAATGGCAAATGTTTGATTTCGGGTGTGTCCGAAAAGGCTAAGTGGTATTAAAACTTTGAAGAATAGTGAGGGCTATGTTAAACTAAATCAGAAGACACTATGTGCATCAAATTTATCAAAAAGGAGGATCTGCAATACTTTAAGAACGGCTGAGGTTATTAAGTTGAAACATCCAGGGCATGTTAATGGGATGGTAAAAGGTGGTGGGAGGGCTGCCAGCCCCCTACCCTGCCCTTTTTAGTTGCTCTCCCTCCAAAAAAATTGAAATAGCCATCTTGTTCCAAATAGTCTAAAGGTCAAATAGCTACTACTATGGGAAGAATAAGTTAATGAATGTATCCCAAGTTCGAGATTACCAAGTTGCAATTTTCTCGTACAAATATTTGAATTACCTGCTCGCACCTGCTTTTGAAAATCTTTTTACTTTTGATAGAGACTGTCATGATCATAATACAAGAAAAACTGATAAACTTAACTAATGAGTTTAGGAGTACCACTCGGGCATCTTTTGTAATTTGCCATTATGGTCCCCATGTTTAGAATTTATTGCCCGAGTGTGTGAAAAATACACCTAGTTTTCGGGCTTTCAAGTCACGGGCAAAGAAGTTTCTTTAATCTCCTGAGTGAACTTGATGTGAAATCCGCTCCTGGTTGTCATTCTATTTAAGGTATTTCCCGATTTTCTTTGCCGTTATTCTTTTTTTCTATCCTTTTCTTGTCTTTTCCTCTTTCCCTTTTTTCTTTCTTCCTTCTTCAGTTGAGTTCCTTGTGTGTCGAGTAGCTCGGTATGAATGGGGTTTTAATTAGCTGAGACTGATAACCTCACTTGCCCTTTCAAGCTTCTTGCCTTTCTTGGCAGGCAAAATGCGAATAGTGTTTGTTTTCTTTTTTCATGTATATCTCATATCTTATCTCAAAATAGGAGCTAATAAATTGCCATTCGCTTTCGCGAGGAAACATGCAAATAAAGTGAAATAAAAAAATCAGTGAAAGATTTACCTATGGACTATATCCAACTACCAAATATTTTTGTTAGAAAGTTTTTTCCTTCTTCTATCCTTCTTCAAGTTTTGAAAAGAATCCTTCTTCAAGTTTTCAGCAAAGGATACAAAAAGTGCAGACACTTTTCGGATCTATGCGCAAATCCATGTAGAAGTGATACAAAATAAGTATCAAGACAGAGTCTAAGATCCGATATAGTTTTGCTTCAAACCATCCTTGTTTACGGATGTAAAACTGGGTCAATGAAACAACAAAATGTCCAAGAAAAAAACTTCGTATTTGTTTTATTGTATTCACGTATTCATTCGATTGTTTATAATAGCATACACTTTATCGTTTTCAATGATTTAGTCTTTTAACGGAAAAATCTTTCAGTAGCAGAAGCCGATATTTGGGACCCATGGGGAAGACCTGGGGGAGGAGCACCTGTAATTCTTCCTGCAGACAAGTTTATTGGAATGAATAAATCAAAATCCAAACCCGAGCTAAGCCCTACAGAAAAGCTATATAAGGAACAAGTGAGATCGTCGAGTGGTAATGACAAATCAAAGGGTGAGCTTAGATCAGCTAAAAGTGGTAAATTATTGTATGAATTGTCAGATTCATCTGAAAATTATGACGAGTCTATGAAATCAACATCAAACGAGGCATATAGCTCTTTGGACGTGTAAGCAATCCTCTTATTATGTCTTATATTTTGTTTTATCTTTGTGTCTTGTATCTATTTGAAAATTCATGTCTTATTTTTATTTCTTATTTCATATCACGTCTTATATCTTATGTTTTTATGACAACTGATATTACTTTCTTGGATTCGATCATTGAGAATTTTGAGTACCAGTCAGTCCAGCAGTTTAACAGGGGTTATAACGATGGAGATATTTAACATTCTTTGGATAGTGGGTTAAACAAAGGAAGACATATTTTCATAATTGCCACATAATTTGTTGGATGTAATCTTCCAACTCATTACTTTGCTTATGCGGTCCATTTTTTTTTTCTCTTGGCCACTTAACTAATTATTCTAGAAAATATTTTCAGAAATAATACTGAAAAATTTATCACTAGTTAGAAATTACTTATGTAATTAATATTATAACAATAAATTCCGTATTATTTGGGGGTGAAAGATTTTTTTTTGCGCTGCTAAGGCACAGAGGTAAAATGTCGTTCTATATTTAGGCTATCTTTAGCCCTAAAAACCGCGTTGAACCGTGTACAGTTTGCTCAAAATGCTGGAGGTGTATTTGCTGCACAAAGTTCCCCCTCGTTTTTGGGACAAAAAAAACAAAACAAAAACAAACGCTTTTGGGATTTTCACACAGTCATCGCTCGTGAACGGAAGACACATCAATACTTCGATTGAGTTATGGATAAACACTATTTGTTAAAAATTTTTTTTTTCGTCAGCGGGTCTGCGGTTTGGTAATAGCCTGCCATCGAAATTCAAATACTTTTTTTTCCAGCATAGGGAAGGGGAAGGGTTCAAATTCAAATATTGTACTTTTCTACCCGTATGTTTTAAATAATGTGGAAAAAAGGCAAAAGAAACAGCCTCAACTTTATCAAGTCATCAACTGGGCTTTTACTTAGTTTCACCGCCTCTTTTCAAGAATTCCTCACTTGGGAATCTGTTCTTTAATAATTTGTCCGAGTTTCAAAGCTGCTTAATGGAAAAATAGGAAAGTAATTTTGGAATGCATCTTCCTCCGTGCCTTCTTCATTTTTCCATTAGGCACTTTTTCCTTTCAGCAAACCGTTTCTCTTCTTTCTTCTTGAATTTGTCAATTGCCTGACGAAAGAGAGGAAGGAAATGCTACAAAAATATGTATTATTTAATGACAAATTAAATTTAAAAAAAAAACAAGTTTTTTTAACCAAAAGTAAGGAGCGACATTAAAACTTAAAACGAACAGAAATTATTCCGTATATGAAAGAAGCTGTCCCCTCCTCAACGCCTCGCTCATTACGTTAAAGTTTTTTATTGTTTTCAAAAATAGAGTCGTTAGAAAGAGTCAAACTTCAGCGTAAAGAGCGAGGCATTGAGGAAGGAACAGCCCCTTTCATATATGGAATAATTTCTGTTCGTTTTAAGTTTTAATGTCGCTCCTTGCTTTCAGTTAAAAAAACTTGTTTTTTTTATTTAATTTCTGAACGTTTTTAAATTAACACAGGTTCTGATTTTGGCTCACCGTACATGAATAATTAAAACAAAATTTGCATATTAATTTACTTTTTTTTGGCTAAATGGATTTCTCGAAAGTTGTTTAGTTTTATTTACGAACTTTTTATTAGCTCTTTATGCTAAAGTTCAAAATTTTTTCCAATTTTTTTAAGAATAACCCCTTAGTCACAAGGGCCGTTAATTAGAATAAATAGCTCTTGTGAAAGTACTAAAAAACTTTAGCGTAAAGAGCGAGGTATTGACTAGGGGGCGAACCCAATCATTTACGTAATAATTTCTGTTCGTTTTAAGTTTTGGTGTTGAAAGTTTTTCAATTTAAAATTTTTTCAGTTGAAAACTTTCTGATCGTTTTTTTAAAATAAGGCTGGGAAATCTGGCGCCCCTTCATAGCAATGTCCCTTCCCCCATTAAAAATTCCTCCTTGAAAAGATCCTGCGACGTAGTCCCCGATCCAACACCCTCCCCCCACTACCAGAAGAAATCCCCCCTGACAAAGTCTGTATACTTCTCAATAACCAATGCTATATGTAAAGATTTGGCAAATCTCATAACTTGCAGCCCTTCTCTCGGGGACTGTGGGTGATTAAGTCATCCTCAAAGACATAGCTATTATATTTTTCGACCATGCTGAATAAAATGGCTATCTCAAAATTTTGATCAGGTGACTTTGGAAAAAAAAAATGAGCGTGGGAGGGGGCCTTGTTGCCCTCCATTTTTTGTCACTTAAAAAAGGCACTAGAACTTTTAATTTCCGTTCTAATGAGCCCTCCTGCAACATTTTAGGACCACTGGATCAATAATATCACCCCTGGGAAAAAAAAAAAAAAAAAAAAAAAAAAACAAATAAACACTCATCCGTGATCTTTCTTCTGGCAAAAAATGCAAAATTCCACATTTTTGTAGATAGGAGCATGAAACCTCTACAGTAGGGTTCTCTAATACGCTGAATCTGATCGTGTGATTTTCATTAAGGTTATTTAGCTTTTAGGGGGTGTTTACCCCTTTTTTCAAAAATCAGGCAAATTTTCTCAGGCGCATAACATTTGATAGGTAAGACTAAACTTGATGAAACGTATATATTTGAAATCAACATCAAAATCTGATTCTTTTGATGTATTTATTGGTATCAAAATTCCGCTTTTTAGAGTTTTGGTTACTATTAAGCCGGGTCGCTCCTTACTTACAGTTCGTTACCACGAACTGTTTGATAAGATGTTGCAATTTTGTACTGTTTGAGTTTATTTTCAATTTTTTTTTAACTTTCCCAACATAGACTTTTTCACAAAAACAAAGTATTGAATTTACACTACTTTGTACGTTTTTTGGAATTAATTAAAAAACTTTCCGAAAAAGAAGTTTTTCAATGAAAATTAATGAGCCGGGTCGCTCCTTACTTACTGTTCGTTACCAAGAACTGTTTGATATGGAAGGTATCGCGGATAAGCATAAATATCATAAATTATATTGGCGATAAAAGAATATGGAGACTTCGGGATTTAAGATGATCATAGGCAGCGCAATTGCTTTAACATATTGCTTCAACGTATACATTGCTTCAAAATATCTTTTTTTTTGCCAGGCTACTTCGAAAGGAAGGAGTTGTCGTAAAAACTTTGGAAGAAGCTCATTTGATTTAAAACGATATGTTCTAGAGCCTTTTTAAGAGTAAAAAGTAATTCGAAGAGGATCTGACCCCCTCACCCCCTTTTTAGCTTTCTACCTCCCCTAAACCCCGAAAGAAAAAGCCTCCAATCCCGTCAAACATCAAGACTAAAATTTTGAAATATCCATTTTGTTTAAAATGGTCGAAAGTTCTAATAGCCTATTCCTTGGGGATGAAACGACCCCCCACAGCCCAAGTGGCTAGGGCTGTGAATTATGCAACTATTTAATTCATTATATATGAATATTAATTTAAAAAAACAAAGTTTTTCCGAGGGAAGTAAAGAGCGAAGTTGAAACTTAAAACGGACAAAAGTTATCACTTCACAGCCTATTTAATATATATTAATATAACTAGTAAAAATAAACCAACTAATTATTTTTCCCTATGCTTTATGATTATACTAAACTAGTGCTTTACTGAAAATACAAAAGTCAAGTATATAAAACAGGATTATTGATTTGAGTGTCAAAACTAAGTATATATTATGAATAAATTAGGCGGACCTATAAATGTTTTTATAGTATCACACCGATTTTGTCGTCAGCAAATTTCAGTATACAATTAAAATTATCTTAAAACGTAGGCATAAAACTGAATATTTTTTAATAACCCTAAAGTGATTGCACAGCATACAGAAATATTGGATTGATTTATCAAGCATCGTTTTGCTCTCACCAGCTATAATGCCAATAGTGGGTAATATACAGTCTTAAATTGTAAGAAATATGGTTTAGTGTCACTTGAAATGAAGATCAAATAAGACATAATATGAACTCTGGAAGTCCAATTATTTCTCTCTATACAAGAGTGAGTTTCAAGCTATGATACAAATTCTAAAGCTGGTCTATAGTCCTAATACGATCAAGATGGCTTTACTTCGAACTTGTGTACAAACTAATCATGACATGTCCTTTTAAGAACCAAAACGAGAGCCAGTCATTGAACTGAGCCATTGTGCAGAAGTGATACCAAATTAAACGTAAAAAAGTAAAGATAATCCTAAAATGGATTGTTGCTTTATCTTATTCAATAAAAAAAACAAGTTTTTTTTAACTCAAATTATGGAACGACGCTAAGACTTAAAACGAACAGAAATTATTCTGTATATGGAAGAGGATGTCCCCTCCTCAACGCCTTGCTCTTTACGCTAAAGTTTTTTATTGTTTTAAAAAATAGAGTTGGAGAAAGTCAAACTTTAGCGTAAAGAGCGAGGTGTTGAGGAGGGGACAGCCCCTTTCACATACGGAATAATTTCTGTTCGTTTTAAGTTTTAACGTCATTCCTTACTTTCAGTTAAAAATAACTTGTTTTTTCTTATTTAATTTTTGAACATTTTTGAATTAATGCGGGTTTTGATTTTGGCTCACCGTACATGAATAATTAAAGCGAAATTTGTATATTAATTTTAATTTTATTTGGTTAAATGGCTTTCTCGAAACTTCATTTTTCTCGAGACTTTCATTTTTTCAAATGAAACGTGCCTTTTCCAATGAAATGATCAAAAAAGGTGATTTTAAAACCTAGGCAAGAGCAAAAAATAAGGGGGCAAGGACATCCCTTCTCCTCAATTACCGCCGTTAGAACTAGTGCACAGGCTTCATCACAGAGTGAAGTTTGAAGATTCAATTCAAAACTGTTAATCAATACGTTTAATTTTTGGTAGATGTTTAGTTGAAAAGTTTTTAGTTTTAGTTAATTTGTTTTCGCAATAATCTTTTTCTTTTAATATGACTAGTTCATTTATGAAACTTACTAAGAGGGTCTGGAGGGGGTTTATATGTGAGAGGATCTCATAAACCTCCAGTTAAGGGCTTTGGACCATAATTATTGCAATGGTACCGTTTTATGCTTCCAAACTCTTCCAGTTAAGAAGTGGTACCAAAAGTGTCGTTTTTAGTGCTATGTGGCACTTTTGGATGGTAAAATTAATAAAAAGCACCTAGATATGAGCAATAGGTTTAAAATCCACCTTCCCGGGATATACCTTATAAAATGAGTTCATCACGCTTACAAAAATAGTGGATTATCTGAAAAGTAATCATAAGAAGGGACACATCATGATTGAAAATCCAAGCTGGAATCGAACGCATTATAATCTAATTTGAAGTCTAGCGCTGTACTGACAGAACCACGCCTCTAATAATGTAATTTAATATAATAATAATTTTATTTCAATCCTTCATACAAATACAATGTAAATGCTCAAAAGAGTTATAAAAACGAAAGAAAAAAAGCACGAAAAAATCACACAACGCTACAAAACAAAATTAAACTGCGATAACTATGGAAAAGAGAAAAACAAATGAAATCAAAATCACGATTTTAATGCACAAGACTAGCCAATGGAAAGTCGTGGATTGTTCTATTTCAACTTTTGAAACGGGTATATAACTCATCCATTTTCTTACTTATTTCAAAAATATAGTACCTCTGCGAAACATAAGAGTTTCTTGGCCATATGGGAATACCCAATAAATATTTGCAATACCCAAGAAATTGAACGAATTTGGTTACGTTCGGTTTTACTAACGCAATTCCATAAAGGGGTTAAAAAAAGACATGTGGCGCGAACATGGCGTTACAGAGACGACCGAGAGTAATTTTGTCAAATTGACCTTTAGTTCGTGCTAGCAGACCGTAGGTTTTCTGCAGTTTTTCTTTAACTGCTGCAATAACTAGATTTTTTGTAGCTTTAATAGAAATCCCATATCGGAGTCCGAGATATTCAAACTTATCCTTTTGGAGAATCGTCTTCCCGCAAACATTAACAACACGATTTCGCAATGTTTCGTCGTTCAAAACGACGAATTAAGTCTTAGACGGCTCTATTGTTAGCCCAATATCACCGAGTGCAGATGACACGGCATTAACAGCTTTCTGTTAATAAAATATTATAAATTATCACTAATCAAAAGTAGATTATCTGCGTAAGATAGATGACTAGCATCAGTTCCATCATCTATCAAAAAATCTTCTATCGATTTTGTCGCAGAACGTATTGCATTGTTAAATCTCACTGGGCTGATTACTGAGACTTCTTTGGCATCCCTACGAATCTCTATAGGCCTAGAAAACTTTCCCACAGACCAAACTCTTACTAGAGATTTTTGATACCATTGCTACAGACAATTACAAGCAAAGGGATCAACTCCTGCCCTTAGTAGTGACAGGACTGCTTGCGAATGTAAGACAGAATCAAACGCCTTAGATATGTCTATTGTGCAGACGAATAACGGAGTTTTTTGTTTCTTAAACTTTTCAACAATTGAAATAAAAGTTGCATATGCATTCTGAACACCGAGACCGGACCGGAAACCGAACTGATTGTCACCCACATCCACTCGCGCTGCCACTATAGGGCACAGTATCTTCTCCAGTAATTTTGCTAGAACTGAACAAATAGTGATGGGTCTGTACGAAGAACAATCTTTAGGGTCTTTCCCCTTCTTATGTATACAAGTAACGACCCCCTGACACAAACCTTGTGGGACAGGCTGCAGCGATACTATTGCTTGGAACAATAAAGCTATGTGAATAAACAGTTTAGGGGTGCCATACCTCAAATGTTCCGGCTCAATACCATCTGCCCCAGGCGATTTTCCTAAAGAAAGAGGGCGAACAAAAGATTCAAGACACGACGGGGTAATAGTAAGCCAGTTACTGTATCGGTTTAGTCGATCAAAATGATGCATCAGAATGTCCCGGAAATCACTTTCAAATGATGGAAGATCAGCTACAAACATTGAAGAAAAATATTCAAACTATCTACTTATTTCACTGCTATCAGGTGGTGACGAAGAAGAGCAGATGAGTTTAGACACTACTCACCATAGCTGACGAGGATAATTTTTCATTCCCCGCCCGCGATAGCTCCTTAACCCGAATTCTTTTCCAAGATTTCACCTTCTTTTGATATTGGTGTTTACTCGACTTCATAATTTTAAAAACCCATCCTCAACGTGGTGTTTCACAATCAACCCAAATTTGTTTCCAAAACACACTTCAACTTTCAAACCAGGAAAATCTGACCAGCCTCTCTTACGGGTATTCAGCTTTATTTTTTCCGACGGAACTACCACGGATACAGCCATTTTCATACTATGCAACAATTCAAGCAAATAACAATTCAAATCGAGAAGCCGGTCAGATTTTACCCGCGAGAGCAAATGAAACGGAACCCTTATCTTATCTAAGTACGAATCAAGTAGCATCTGGTAAGTAAATATATTAATACGATTCCAGTTCTGTTCAGTGAACCACTTGGGTCTAGAGAGAGAGCATATGTCTCAAAAGAACTGAGTGATAAATGAAACTCAAGATGCGAATGGTCACTTAAAAGAAGGTCGTCAGAAACATTAACTATCTGCCGCTGGAGATCCCCCATATCAGCAAACACGAAATCGAGATCAGAAGTGCTACCACTATTATGTACATAGGTAAATGATCTATTTTTCTGTGGACAATAGAAATTTTGCGGCAATGTAGCATTTAAAATTTGTGAGCGACCAATGGTATTATCATTAATATCCGTATTAAAATCACCCATAATAACACAAGATTTACGGGTAAGAGCTATTCTTTAAAGTAGTTTCGACAATGACGAGCAGGCAGACGCAAACTTCTGACTCGATCGGTCATTTCTATAGTTTGTAGCCATATAAACACAAACAGCAATAAAACCACTAAATTCTACCACAAGACGTACATCATTAGACCCAAACAGATTACAATTATACTTTTTTCTAACAGCTATCATTAAGCCCCCCGAGGGTCGACCCCCAGTATTTCTAGCTGGGTAGATAAAAAACTGATAATCAGAAGAAGTAATCAGTCTTGTGCTATTATCTTCATTAAGCAGATGATCATTAACACAAATTATATCGAAAGCACCATACACTATTTGAAGTATGTCTAATTTTCCTCTAGCACCGTTTATGTTTTGACACAACACACGTACTTCGCCATTTATCGAGCCTGTTTACGATTTAAGTTATTCGGCACAGCTTGGTCTGGATTTGTACCACGAGCTGCATTTTTCAGGTTCGGGCACCGAAAGCTGTTACTTGCATGGTTGGATCCGCAGTTGGCACATTTGAGCACATCTGAGGTGCACTCGGAGTAGCTATGATCACCGGCACACTTGCTACATTTAGTGTCCTTCTGACACTGGTTCTCACGATGACCGAAACCTTGACATTTATAGCACTGCATCGGCTTTGCAAGGGACTTTGACACAAAAAACATGGTATATTCCACTTTGATTCCAAACTTGAGCGCCCGATCGAAGTCAATCTTAGTAACGAATGTGATCTGGACAACTGAGGAATTTTCAAAGCGCTTGGCTTGGGAAACACCGCTAATTAGGTTAGGAATAGTGGAAACGTCGTAATCTTTGTCAACGTAAATGATCCCGAGGTATTCTGAGTGAAGTACCTTGCTACGTATATTTTTCTCGCCTTGGGCCCCGGGGGCAACAACACTTGCGGATGTTTCGTCTTTCATATGTGCAAACAGCCTGTCTCTTCGTTGTTCGATTATGTCTATTTTATCAGTGGGTCCGGATTTTCCTCAAGAGCTCCTTTTGCTTGGTAGGATTGGCACTCAAGTTTGCGGGCAAATTCAACAAAACAACTGGGATATTCCTTTCTGGTCGGGGTAGAGAAGGCCATATTGGTGGCTGGTTCTTTGAGCTAGGTACTTCAGAGGTTTCGCGCTTCTCTACAAGAAAACTTAGCATCGCTTTCCAATCATTCAATCGTGAGGCAACAATCGTACTCACATCCTCAGGAATGGTGGGAACGTCAGCTGGGTCGAGAATGACAAAACGAGGGGTCAGAACTTCATTTGCGATCCTTTCTGACATAACCTCATAAATATTGGCATAAAAGGTAGAAGTTGGGTGAGAGCCCTTACGACTCTGATTAATGTTTTTGTCGAGCACTGTTTTGCATATATCAATAGCATCTTTCAGAGCTTCCTTTGAGAAAAACTTCGACTACCTGATAAAAATATCCTTATTCGTTTTCTTTCCGACATGCCTCTGTATAAAGTTCAAGACCGGACTTAAAACCACGGTATTTTCCGTCATTCTTGATCCAGCTATCACCCCAAAAGACAAGGGAAGCGTCAGCCCCCGTTACCTTATCCCCGCAGTTTAAGGGAGACTCTCCCGGCAGGTACAACGGCACTTGCCCAGGGTTTACTGCCCCTCTTCTGCTTGTCAATTAGGGTTACGCAAAATTGAAATCAGCACAAATCTATTTTTGTAAAGTGTAAATAAATGTCCATAAACTAGGTCAGTAGATTCCAACATTTTTAATCCATATAAAAATGTTTTGAAAGAATGGTCACACTATTAACTCCGGTCACTGAATTAATTTAAGATCCTACCGAGTGTAGGACTTTAATTGTGTTGCTTATTAAGAGGGACTGGAGGAGGAATTCGCGGGAGGTGTTCTTGCGAAGCTCCAGTTAAGGGTTTTGGTCCATAATTATTACAATAATACCGTTTTATGCTTCCGATTTTCCACTTAAGAAGTGGCACCAAAAATGTTGTTTTCAGTGCTATATGTCACTTATAAATGGTAGAATTGATAAAAAAAACTTAGTTACGAGCAAAAGTTTTAAAATGAGCCGTTAGACATCACTCTAAAAAGCTCAGGTAGCCCAGTAGCCCCAGCTTTTCCACTTGAGACATGGCACCAAAAGTGCCGTTTTTAGTGCTATTTGAAACTTACAGATATTGGAATTTATAGGAAGAAAGTATATATGAGCTATATTTTTTTATACGAGCTACCAAAAAGCTATCTAAAATGTTCTGGTAGCCCGCTATCCCCAGCCCTCGAGGAAAGGCATATAAAGTGCCTCTGTGCGTGCCATCTGGCACTTGCACACGGCGAAATTTATATGAACAACGTACAAATGAGAAATGGTTTTTGAATGAGCTCTTAAGTATCTCTCTATGATATTCTAGTAACCCGCTAGGCCTGGAATAAAGAAAAAAAAACACTGTTTTAATATTTTTAACTTTAAGTTACTATGCGCTGTGGTTCACTCTTTACTATGTTGCAGCTAATGCTTCAACCATGACAAAGAGTTCATTCCAAATTCTCCTCAGAAACTATTTAACATTAAAATCTATGAAATCTAATAGATGGTAGAATTTTAAAAAACATAGTAAATATAAGCAATAGCTTATAATTGAGCCATTAAACATCTATCTACGACGGTGTGGTAGCCTGCTAATATTTCAATAGCTTACTGATGAGCAGACGATTTATGAAACATACTAAGGGGGCTGGGAGGGGAGTGTATGGGAGGGGTTCTTGTGAACCTTCAGTTAAGGGTTCTGGAACACAGCTATTACAATGATACCTGTTTTGCACTCCAGAGCTTTTCTACTTAAGAAGTGTCACCATAAGTTTTGTTTTCAGTGCTATATCGCTCTTACGAATGTAAAATTGAAAAAAACACGTATATAAGAGCAATAGCTTTCAAGTGAGTAATTAAACATCACTTTTATAAGTTCTGCTAGTCCAATAGCCCCAGACTATAAGAAAAAATTGTTTGAGATTCAACAAAAATTGTTTGTAATAATTATCAACAACAAAATTGAAATTTCAACAGCTGAAGTTGAATATTGGAGACCTTTTTCGAATTCCATGGTCATTATTGAATTTCCAATTTGTTGAGAAACAAAAATGTTGAATTCCCATACCCGAATCTAATTTTTAATTTGTTGACAAAACAACGTGTTGGATTTTAAGATCCTTGAAGGATTTTCATCTTGTTTGCTGGATTTCCCGCTCTCTTATTGGATTTCCATCACTAGCGTTGTTCAATTTCCTAGGTCTACAGTCTAATATCTAGTTCTCAGGATTCAGTTAAAACCCCCCAATAAAAACCCTCAAAAAATAATCTCATTTATTTCACAAGAACCGAAAATTACAGCAACAAATTTCTCCCAGATCCTATGATACCTCTTAACGGCTGCATTTTTTCATGGTGGAAATCAGTAAATCAATGGCGTAGTAGCAGGCCAACAGAAGATATTTGAGTAAGAAATATCTTCTAATCAGGAAAATAGTTACACACGGACCTGAAATGAAGATGAAATCAAATCGAGGCACAAATAAAAGAAAGACTTCCCCCATTTTTCTACCTCCAGAGCTGAACGGTTGCAATAATAATGCTACGAATCCTGTCTTTTCTGAATACCTTTGACTTACTCATCAGATTTCATCAAATCTCTTGTTCGCCGCCTTATCAAATCCGTGTGTTATAAAAATGAATCCTTGCAAAATAGATATCCTGCTTAGATGAAATACAACAGAACTGTTTTCAGCTTCACAACTTTGCTCAATCCCAATTTATAAGGTTTTAAAGATATACAAATACATTTCCTAAATTTGAAGAAAAAACATTGATATTTTTTAAAACTCTTCTAATTTGACTTGAATTTCATTTTCTGAACCAAAGCTTCAGAAAAAAAACTGGTAACTAAAAAGTAAGTAAGATGTCGTTCTTTACAAATGTCAAATAAGTACTGACCTTCCATTTAGACAAATCAAAGGACATTCTAGAGGGAGAAGGTGTAGAGGTAGGTACTTCGAAATACCTTCCCGGGACATACTTTGGTAGTTATGTACCATCTGGAACACACGTGCTATTTTATCAAACAGTTCGTGGTAACGAACTGTAAGTAAGGAGCGACCCGGCTCAATGGTAACTGAAACTCTAGAAAACGGATTTTTGATACCAATAGATATATCAAAAGAATCAGATTTAAATGCTGATTTCAAATATATAACTTTTATCAAGTTTAGTGCTACCCATCAAAAGTTACGCGCCTGAGAAAATTTGGCTGATTTTCAAAAAAAGGGGGAAAGACCCCCTAAAAGTTATCGAACCTTAATGAAAATCACACCATCATATTAAACGTATCAGAAAACCCTACTGTAGAGGTTTCAAGCTCCTATCTACAAAAATGTGGAATTTTACATTTTTTGGCAGAAGAAAGATCACGGATGCGTGTTTTTTTGTTTTTTTTTTGTTTGTTTTTTTCCCAGGGGTGATCTTATCGACACAGTGGTCATTGAATATCGTGGGAGGGCTCATTTGAACGGAAATTAAAATTTCTAGTGGCCTTTTTAAGTAACCAAAAAAATGGAGGGCAACTAGATCCCCTCCCACGCTTATTTTTTCCCAGAGTCACCCGATCAAAATTTTGAGATAGCCATTTTGTTCAGCATGGTCGAAAATATGATAAATATGTCTTTTAGGATGATTTAATCCCCCAAAGTTCCCAGAGGGAGGGCTAAAAGTTACGAACTTTACCCAATGTTAACATATAGTATTGGTTTTTGGGAAGTATACAGAAGTTTTAGGTGTTTTTTTTTCTGGTTGTGGTTGGGATGGGTGGGTCGGTGGTTATGTTGGAGGATCTGTTCATGAAGGAAGTTTTCATGGGGGAAGGGAAATTGCCAAGAAGGGGGTGCCGGACTTGCCAGCATTATTTATTGGTTATTGGGAAGTATACAACCATTTTCAGGAAGGATTTTTTCTGGAGTGACGGTGATTAATGAAAATCACCGTCAGATTCAGCGTATCAGAAAACCCTATTACATAGGTTTCAAGCTCATATCTGCAAAAATCTGCAACTTTGTATTTTTTGCCAGAATATAAATATACGAATATAGAAGTTAGTCACGTAAGTTAATTTGTAAAGACATCCATTTATAAAAAGAAAATTAAAATTTTTATGAAAATAAAAGCTGAATTAACTAAAAAACGATCATAAATTAAAAAAAAACAAGTTTTTTAAACTGAAAGTAAGGAGCGACATTAAAACTTAATACAAACAGAAATTATTCCGTATATGCAAGGGGCTGTCCCCTCCTCAACGCCTCGCTCTTTACGCTAAAATTTGAATCGTTCTTACAACTCTACTTTTTAAAACAATAAAAAACTTTAGCGAAAAGAGCGACGCGTTGAGGAGGGGACAGCCACTATCATATACGTAATAATTTTTGTTCGTTTTAAATTTTAATGTCGCTCTTTACTTTCAGTTTAAAAAAATTGTTTTTTTTATTTAATTTAGAGAAGATGCGGGTTTCTTTCAATAGAGAAATGGATTAAAATTCAATCGGTAAAGAAAAAGCAAGACATAAAGAACTTTAAAATAAAAGTTCAAAATAGGGATAAAATCCTTTTTAATAGACAGTGTATAATAAATTTCCCAAAAATACCAAATATTTTGGTCACATATACAGTGACCGTCATCAGAGTTTTACTATTGATGACGGTCACTTTATATGTAACCGAAATATCTGGTATTTTTTGTGAAATTTATTGTACAGTGTCTATTAAAAAGGATTGTATCCCTATTTTGAACTTTTATTTTATCGTCATGGAAAGGCAGTGTGGTCTCCGAAATTATCTACGTCATAAAGAACTTTCGTATAGGAATTCGGGCAAATTCACCAAGTGTACAATTTCCCCCGATAAGTTCACCCCATGGAAACTTCCCTCTCCATGTAAAATTTTCCCAGTCTAAAATCCTCCCAGCAGAAAATTCTTCCTCCCCTCCCCACCCGAAAAATGTCTGTATATTCCCAATAACAAATAAAACAACATGCCAATAACTTAAAAACCTTTACCCAGGGGCTGTAGGGGGTCATTTATCTCTAAAGACATAGATATTGGGCCTTTAAAGTATACTGAAGAAAAGAGCTATCTCAAAATTTTTATCGGACAATTTTCGGAAAAAGGTGGCGTGGGAGGGGGCCTTGTCGCCCTCTAATTATTCTGGTAACTTAAAAAGGGCTCTAGAGCCTTTCATCTTCATTAGAATGAACCCTCTCTCCAAAGTCTAGGCCTACTGGGTCGATACGATCACCCCTAGAGAAAAAAAACAACAACAAATAACCATGTATCCGTGATCTTTCTTCTGGCAAAAATTACAAAATTCCATATTTTTGTAGATATGAGCTTTAAACCTCTACAATAGGGTTTTTTGATACGCTGAATCCAATGGTGTGATTTTCATTAAAATTCCAGGACTTCGAGGGAGTCTTTCCCCCTTTTTTAGAAAATCAGGCAAATTTTCTCAGGCTCTTAGCTTTTGATGGGTAAAACTAAACTTAATGAAACTTATTTTCTTCTGATATATCAATTGGTAGCAAAATTTAGTTTTTTGCCACATTATCACGAACTGTTTGATTTCCCATCAAAATCAAAACAGAGGTCATTGAAATACAAAATATTTTGTTTTTCTTTCGCTATTGTATTTTCTTTTTTTATGTCTGAATATATATAATGGATTTAGGTTCGAGGGGGAGAATTGTCCTGTAGTGAAACAGGTACATTTTACATGACTGTTATAAAATTAAAACATGGTATCTGTGCAGGCAGGATGATCTTTTTAGTATCTCTACTCCTTCTGTAAACTATTGTAAGGTCTAGGAAATTGCACACACAAGTCTACATCTGTTGTATTCTACGGAAGCAATCTTTCTATAATATTGGTTTGAGTTTGATTTTCTTTTAAGATTAAATGCACAATAATTAAATATATTATTGATTAAACAAATTAATCCCTTTGCCAGGAACCCTTGCGGTTTAAAATTTACTGTGTTTTGTTTCATTTTGCCTGGAATTTAATTGCTCTTTTTATTTAAGAGGTTTTTTCCTAAAAAAATTTAAAAATAAACTTATTCCAACGTAAAAAAGATTCCTGAAATATATTCGCGGTCACCCAACCACCACTAATATTATTGCATTTGCCCTCCCCCCCCCCTGGAAAAGGATCTGCCGGTGCCCTTGCATATCTTAGCAACTACTAAGCTTGTAAAGTTGAAACTTTCAGATCATGTTCAACCTAATCTAGGGACACTATACACACCCCGATGATCAAGTTTTCAAAAGAGCATATTACTAGTATCTCAGAAACAGGCAAATGTATTGAATTGAAACTTTCAGGGAATTTTAAAGGAGATATTTGACTAAATCTAAAGATGCTTTGTGATTCCAGGTTGTCAAAAGGGTATAACTATAATATTTCAAATGCGGCTTAGGGTTTAAGTTGAAACTTAGAGAAAATGTCAAGGGGGATGTTGTGCCAAATCTTGTCAAAGAGCGTACCTAAAATATCTAAGGAACAGCCAAAGTTGCTAAGTTAAAAATTTCAATGAGTGTTGAGGGGGATTTTGAACTAAATTAAAAAATTCCTTCTGTATCCACGTTTAAAAAAAAGGCGCAACTCTGTTCAGGACCTGCTAAAGGTAGAAGATTGAAAATTTTAAGGACTGTTGAGGGGGATGTTGAACCAATTCAAAAGACACTATCTGAATCCAGGATGTCAAAAGTCATGTCTATAACATCTCAAGAAGAGCTAAAGCTATCAAGTTGAAACTTCTAGAAAATGTTGCATCTAATCAAAAGACACTATGTCCATCCTGGTTGTCAATAAGGGTTACCTGCGATATCTTAGGAATAGTTTAGGGTAATAATTTGAAACTTTCAGGGAGTGTCGAGGGAGGAGAATTTTGAACTAAATAAAAATACAGTAGCCTACTGCATATAAGCTGTCAAAAGGACGTATCTGAAATATTTCAGGAATGGCAAAGGGTATTCAAAATTTACTCGTCAAAGGGTGGTATTTCAAATGCCATAATGGTGATAAATCATCGACCATAATAATAGGAAAACTCACAACTGCCTTTGATCCCCATTTGGGCGAAGAACATCATATATTTCGGCCAAAGCAATCCTGTGCCAACCTTATCTTTACTCTACGTACGATGCTGGATGAATCTAATGAATGGGGAGAAAGCTTGTGCATACTCTTTGTGGAATTCAAGAGAGTCTTTGATTCAGTGGATTGCCATACCCTGTGGAGTGTTCAGGTTCAGTGGCATTCGTGGGAAGCTAGTCTGTCTAATAGTTTCCATGTATGAAGAGACAGAATGTTGTGTTAAAACCTCTGATATCAGCACGCGCTACTTCAAAGTGATGACTTGCGTCAAGTAAGGCTGTTTCTTACCACTTTTTTCTTTGTCCTAGTTGTAGACTACATCTTAGACAGATAAATGGACATGCAATCCGAATTGCAGAAAAGATTCTCCAGAACGTTGATTTTGCCGATGATGTTGTGCTCAAAGAAACCGGCAAGCAAAAGCTCCAGGAATTCCACTACAATCTCACGAAAAAAGCTGAACGGTTCGGACTGCACATCAACACTCCAAAAACTAAAGCTATGTCAATTATCACTTCACTCAAGAGAATTCAGCTAAGAGATAAGACATCAAACAGGTGATAGACTTCTAGTAGGCCTATGTTGGCAGTACAGAAAATTCCAGTGGTAACTCTGAAAAAGAATTATGTGCCAGAATAGCCCTAGCCAACGCAGCACTTCAGAGACTTCTAATGCTCTGGAAATCCACTGTAAACTTACAGAAGCTGAAACTCAGACTGTTACAGAACAATACTTTGTCTGTTCTGAGTTACTCTACAGAATGCTTAAAGTTAACCGCTTAAAATTAAAAACGTCTTACCGTCTCTGGAAATATTTGTCTTTGCGGATCAGTTAGAGGGACCTTGTCAACAAAGATGAGATCTGTATTGGCACATGCCAACCAGACATCACTTCCGTTGTGAAGCTACAAAGATGGCGATACCTTTGACATATCCTTCTTCTGTCAGATCATAGATTTTCAAAAAAACTCCTCCACTGGCAACCGGAAGGCACCCGTTATCGAGGAAAACCAAACAACATGCTCAATAGAACGTCTCATCCAAGAGTGGGAGGACATACACGCAGTGGCGCACTTGATGAAAGATTGAAGGATACTCACTGACTCTGGAGGTGTGCTATTTATATATATATATATATATATATATATATATATATATATATATACACACATATATATATATATATATATATATATATATATATATATATATATATATATATATATATATATATATATATATATATATATATATATATATATATATATATATATATATATATATATATATATATATATATATATATATATATATATATATATATATATATATATATATATATATATATATATATATATAATATATATATATATATATATATATATATATATATATATATATATATATATATATATATATATATATATATATATATATATATATATATATATATATATATATATATATATATATATATATATATATATATATATATATATATATATGAATACACATAGCACCGTTCCCCGGCACGGCAATATGAAAGCTCGTATATATTGATTCTCATTGTCACTTTTCACTTCATCGTTTGGAACCTTTCAAAATCATGTGTTCTAATTCTTTTACCCTCTGAAATCTCAGAAATTGACAGAATCATCGATTTAGTTTTTAGTTTGAAGTAATAGGGTGGCAAATCAGCAATTTCAGATGAATTAAGGAATTATATCGTGAATTCAATTCGTCCTTCCTGCTTAACGGGTTTCTTATTCAATCGTAATTTACTTAAATATCCAAGCTCTGCAAAACATAATTATCGTGTTATTATTCAATTACAATTTCACGTCCTTATTCAAATGTAATTTTGTGCAAAGCAGTTTATCATCTTGTGTAATTTTACATCCGTCACAGATATTAAAATCAATACCACCACTCCTATGGCGGAAATGATGTAATTTACGCTATTAATATTTGCTCATAAATATGGGGTTACTCATATGAATTTTTTTTCAAACAGTTCGTGCTAACGAACTGTAAGTAAGGAGTTACCCGGCTCAATAGTAATTGAAACTTTAAAAATCACAATTTTGATACCGATGGATATACAAAAAAGATTGACTTATTACGCTGATTCCAAATATATAAGCTTCACTAAATTTAGTCTTACCCATCAAAAGGTACGAGCCAGAAAAAAGTTGTTTGATTTTCAAAAGAAGGGGGAAGGACCCCTAAAAGTCAAGGAATCTTAATGAAAATTACACAATCAGATTCAGCGTATCAAAGTACCCTACTCTAAGGGTTTCAAGCTCTTACATGCAAAATATGGAATTTTGTAATTTTTAGTTTTTTTTTTCCAGTGGTCCTAAAATGTCGAGATATTGCTTGTTCGTACGGAAATTAAAAGTTCTAGTGGCCTTTTTAAGTGACCAAAAAGATTGGAGGGCAACTAGTCCCTCTCCTCCACCACTTTTTTGTCAAAATCGTTTGATGAAATTTTTTAGATAGCCATTTTGTTCAGCATAGTTGAAAGGCCGAATGCTTATGCCTTTGGAGATACCCAGATCCCCCAAGTTCCTTAGGGAAAGGTCTTTAAGTTCTGAAATTTGCCCGTTGCTTGCTGATAGTATTTGTTATTGGGAAGTATGCATCCATTTTTGTGCGTGTGGGGGGGGTCTGCTGGGGGAATTTTCCACGGGGAGAATTTTCATGGGGAGTGAAGTTTCCAGGGGTGAATTTTTCAGTGGATATTTTACGCTGGGGGAATTTTCCAGAATTCTTATACGAAACTCTTCTTATACAAAATTCTGCTTATGTAAATACTCGTTTTTCTGCATGTGAAGTACCGTCCCGATGTAAAATGAAGAGCTGAGCCAGAAAACGAAAACAAATTTAATGTGCAATGTATCAAAAAAAGTTTCATAATCATCAATATGTGATTTTATCCTATTCATCGTTGTGACCTCTTTTTCACCATACTATCAGAAAGCAACTATTCTGACATAAAATGATGAGCTGAGCCCAAAAATCAAATTAACCTGATGTAGTGTCTACTAGAAAACCTGTATCTTATTCATCAACATGCACTTTTTATTTTCATTTGACATATTTCTTTCAGCACCTATTGTCCACCAATTCGTTGATTGTTGGTAAAAACTAACTGCGACAGAAATGGTTTTTACACCATGTTGTAGAAAAAAAAGATGAACAACATATCCAAAGTTGGAGATTCTAGGACGACGCAAACCTAGTTTTTTTTTTCGTATCGTGTCAGTTTTCTCACTTTCCTAACAAAAAAAAAAACAGAAAAATTAAGTTCCGGTAATTGTTCATCTTTCTTGAACTGAGTTATCATTCCGATGTAAAAAGACGAGATGAGTGCGAAAATGAAGTCAAATTTGGTTTACGGTATATAATTTTTTTCTTCATAATCATCAATATGAGATTTTTACGCTTCTCGTCGTCGTGACCCCTATTTTTTTACCAGACCATTTTTCGCTGGCTAAATTGTTAATTTTGAGATCTGATAATTAGTTAGCCTGAATCTGATCGTCTCTGGCTCTATTATCTGATGGGTCGGTGATAGAGCCATCTTTCAATTTAAAAATTGATTGCAAGATGTTTATTAAAATATTAGAAAAGGGGAATCATCTATGAAACTAGTTTTCAACGGCCGACATTTAAAATCCCTCTTAGAATAAACTATTATCAGTACGCTGACTAGTCTTCACAACTGATAAAATTGTCGAACACACTGCATGTATATTTGAAAGACAGAATCAAACTCCGACTATTATTCACAACTTATTCTTATGATTCAGAAATCTAAGCTTCGACGCTCTCCTCATCGATATAGCTATTGATTCTTAGAGAGTTAGAACATGCTGTCCCTTTGCATCTTGTGCAAAGGGACATCTTGAACATCCTTGCATCTTGAACATCTTGCATCTGGAACATCATCTTTGCATCTTGAACATCTTGTTGCGCTACATTCCAGTTGACAGGAGCAATTCACGATTTTCAGAAGCAGACGAGGGGATGGTGGGACGTTAGTAGTCAATGGATACAAGAAGTCATCTTTATTTTTCCAACCCTATTCCTCGGCTTTAAGTTCAGAATCAGGATCTCCACTCCATACCTGAACCTGGTATAAAAACCTGTAACTGTGAAATTTAGCTGCATCAGAAGTTGGTGGTAACTGTTCTGGGTGGACGAACGTGCTAGCAGTAGTCACCTTCTTTTTAAGAACTTCCCTATGGAGTTCATTCAGATTTCCCCTTTTTGATGAGCCATTTATCATGAGCAGAGCGTCTTTTCAAGCAACCCTTACTTCCTCCTTCGAAGCTGAATTCAGCATGAAAACTGCAGCTGATGTACAAAAATCGGCATCTGCCATTAGCTTCTTCAGAACAAGGCCTTTCCCCACACTGTGAATCCGTGAAGTAGAGTCACAGCCTAAGATGGCATGAGCAAAAGAAAATCAGATGGCATGTCTCTTGGCCAAGCTTCTCTTTCGATTTGTGAGTATCACATATTCGGGGAGCTTTGTTTAACTTTGGCTCAGGTTCAAAGAATAGTTTCTTGCTTGATAGGTCACCATGATAATACACTAGAACCCAAATATCAGTATCATCTCCAATGACGGCAGTGTCGTAATACCGGGAAGAATCAACAGCAGCTTTCAAAATTGGGACATCTGCATCATCAGGTGCCTGGACTATGACGAAGCCCTTTGATCGGATATAAATAGCCAACGTGCGGATAAACATGGCCCTCATCCTTTTTTACTTTCAGCTGCATATCTGATGTGAATAAGATCTCACGGCCGATTATATGACTTCTTTTTGTCTGGGTCATATCCTTTATAGTAGCTTTGCCATCGTAGCCGTCGAACACAATAGCGGCAGATGAATACTTTTAGGTGATGTAAGTATCATAATGGTCAAGGATTTCAGAGTATCGTTCATTTTTCTCCCATGGAATCTTGTGCAGAAGAGCTCCCCCGTCCAAACAATTACCGGAACTTAATTTTTTTTTTGTTAGAAAAGTGAGAAAACTGACACGATAATCAAAAAAAGAAAAAAAAATAGTTTTGCGTCGACTAAGAATGCCCAACTTTGGATACGTTGTTCAGCTTTTTTTTTTCTCTACAACACGGTGAAAAAATTATTTCTGTTGCAACTTGTTTTACCAACAATCGACAAACTGGGGTACAATAAGTGTTAAAAGAATCATGTCAAATGAAAATAAAAAAGTGCATATTGTTCAATGTGAAACGGGTTTTCTAGTAGAAATTAATCAAGTTAATTTGATTTTTAGGCTCAGCTCATCATTTTATGTCAGAATAGTGTAGAAAAATAGGTCACAACAATGAGAAGGGTAAAATCAAACATTTATTATCATGAAATTTTTTTCTGGTACATTATACATTAAACTTGCTTTCATTTTCGGGCCCAGCTCTTTATTTTACATCAGGACGGTACTTCATATACAGAAAAACGAACATTTACCGACAGTTCATTTTTTTAAAGAAAAAAACTGAAAAAATTGACACGAAAAGGAAAAAAAAAACTAGTTTTGCGTCGACCTAGAATATGCAACTTTGGATATTTGGTTGAACTTTTTTTTCTCTACAACAAGGTATAAAAATTATTTCTATTGCAATTTGTTTGGGCTCAACCCAAATTTTTGGCTAGTTTGCCTGCACTATCGTAGCTAATTTCTTCAAGTATAGCATATGAAAATGCTGAATTTGGCTATTTTCTGATTTAACCAATTTGTTCCCCTATCTGGGGAACAAATAGAAATGTCACCTTCGACAACAGGTTTACATCATTTCTATTTGCAGCAGGACTACTGAAAGAACCATATCGACTGACGACAGTTGGGACTGAACTAAAAAACAAGAGGGGTATTCCAGAAGAGCTGCTTGTGAGCAAAGAGAGAAGTACAGGAACTTCAATGCTCTGTTTTGATCAGGAGCTGACTCTAGTGTCTTATCTTGCTAAGCCGTCAAAAATGTTTCTGCTTATGTCAACTTGCCATGAGGGTACACGTGTCATGTATCTAATCCATGAGCCAGAGTTTATTGAATACTAGATTAACACCAAATACAGTGTTGAAATATTTGACCAATTGCATAGTTCAATGTCTACCGCTCAGAAGACCAACAGGTGGCCCATGTGCATGTTTTATGGGCTGATCAACATCGCGTGCATCAACAGTTATGTCTTCTACCCCTTCACTATCTCCAAATCAGGTGGATAACCCCATTTACGAAAGGCTTTTGTGAATGTTCTGCTCAAAGAGTTGGCCCAGCAAATGGCTACTCGTTTAGAAACCTAAACTTAGTAGCACTTGATATCAGTCAAACAACAGAGGTGACAGGTGAAATACGTTTAATGACTTCTGTGGAAGGGAAAAAGAAAGACATGTAGCCTTTGCCCGTCAAATGACTATTAATTTTCCAATCACTGCAAAAAGCCGTTCTGCGGTGAGCACTGTGTGCAGTCATACATAACATGTGACTCCAAGAAATGACACCAATCTTTTGTGCTGTTTAAGATATTATTTGGAGATCTTTTTTGTAAATAACTCCCGCTTACTTTTAAAATGTACTTAAATGATGAGTTTTAGAAGTCAATGTTTCTTCAAGTAGTAAGTTTTACGAAAGCTTACCATCTACGTAACTTTTTGGGAAGCTTAGCTTTCTAGTGTTAGAAGTCCGAAAATCTTGATTAATATCTCACCATCAGATTCAGCATATCAGAGAACCCTTTTGTAGAGATTTCAAGCTCCTATCTGCAAAACTGTAGAATTTTGTATTTTTTGCCAGAAGAAAGAATATTTGCCATAAGAATATTATTTAAAGAAACTAAAAGAAACAGTTTCTTGATAACAATACATGCATTGAATTTTGATGTTTATTGAAAATATATAAAAATAATCAAGGTTACTGTTACCCATTAAAGGCTGCGAGCCGGCATAAATGTCCCTAATGTTCGAAATAAGGAGGGAAAACACCCCCTAAAATTCAAGGAGTCGTTATTAAAATCTAACAATGGAATTAATCGTACCAGAGAACCTTACTGATGAAGTTTTACGCTCATATATACAAAAATGTGGAATTTTACATACTTTGTTTCGAAAAATAATTCCACGGATTCGTGTTTATCATTTCTTTACCCTCGGGGGTGATAGTATCGAACAAGTGATCGTAGAAAATCCGGAGAGATATCATTTGATAGGAAAGCAAAAATTACACTGCCGTTTTAAATTGGCCACAATATTGGAAAACAAATAGCCTCCCTCCAAGGCCCGTTCTTTCACCAAAGTATTCCAATACAAAAATTGAGATAGCCAATTTTGGTTGAAAATAGTCGAAAGATTTAATAGCCACGTTTTTGAAGATAACTTGACCCCTCAACAACCACGGGGAAGTGGCTACAAGCTTTGAACTTTGTATTTTTTATATATTTTATTGGTTATTGGGACGTATACAGATAAGTTTCCGAGAGAAGTATTTTCAGTGGGGAGTGGTTATTTTATGCGGGGAGATTTTCACTTTGGGAGGGTAGTTTCTGGAGGTGAATTTTCCAAAGAAAATTTTACATGGGGGATACTTTGCCAAAAGTAATATGCAAATTTCGTTTTAGCTTTCATGTACGGCGAGCCAAATTCGAACCTGCATAAGTTTAAAAAGCGTTCAGAAATTAAATTAAAAACAAAAGTTTTCTTTTAACTGAATATGAAAGGCGCTGTCCCCTCCTCAGCACCCCGCTCTTTATGCTAAAGTTTTTATACTTTACAAAGTAGAGTTGTGACAAAGAGTCAAACTTTAGCGTAAAGAGCGGTACATTGAGGAGGGGATAGCGACTTTCATATACTGAACACTATCTGTTCGTTTAAAGTTTTAATGTCGTTCCTTACTTTCATATAAAAGTAAACTTGTTTTTTCTATTTAATCAAAATAAAGGCTCTAAGTGAATTTTCTAAAACTCGTGACCTATCTAGATAGTTTTTTTTGGGGCCAGAACATGCCATATACTAATTTTCAAAAAAAAAATAATATGGAGGCGTTTCGGAGAAAAAAAAATTATACATAAACTATTATTGCTCGTTTAAAAAGAGAAGAGATATATTTGCAGGACCTACGCAAGTCATTGGCAACGGCCCAAGATAAGGGAGAAAAGGTGATGTTAGCCTTTATTTATGTTGGCCGAAGGTCTGAGGAGGCAAAGGGAGGTTACAGAAGCACTGAAGAGGTCAGCTCTTTCATGATTTTTTGAAAATAATTCAAAACGATTAATTTTTTTTGTTCATGCACACCAATAGCCTAAGATTTAACCAAGGTAATATAAGTTTATTTATATTTTATTTGTTACAGAAGCTATCATCGAGGTAAAAGATTGAATCCTGATCCTGAAGTTGAAAGAAAACGACGACAGGCACTTGAAATCAGAGAAGTATTGCGAAGACAGGTGAGAAATGTGCTTTATTTTCACTACTTTTCTAAAATAGTTTATGTATTTATTTTTACATGCCAAAACAGCTGTAAAATCGCAGCTGTTAAACATGTTATTGTTAATCACATATAAAACAATACTTTGTGCATAATGTAAACTACAAAATTGATCATGCTAAGTAATATTTTGCAACTCAAACTTAATCAAAATCATATTCTATCTAATAAGCTATAACATCGTTGCTTTTGCCAAGTTTATCATTCTTCGGAATTTCTTATATTGCATCCAATTTCCTTAAAAAAAAGACGAAAAAAGACCAAATTTAGTGAGTTTTTTAAAACATGGTATAACAAGAGTTTCTAACTTGCTAAGACTAACTCCCCAGGAGCACGCTGGCATTTTGATGAAAATTAAATAAAAAAAAAAGTTTTTTAACTGAAAGTAAGGAGCGACATTAAAACTTAAAACGAACAGAAATTATTGCGTATATGAAAGGGGCTGTCCCCTCCTCAACGCCTCGCTCTTTGCGCTCTTTCCGTTTTATAGAGTTTCGGTTACTATTGAGCCGGGTCGCTCCTTACTTACAGTTCGTTACGACGAACTGTTTGATTGGGTAGTCTTCACCTTCTTATACAGCATATCTTGGCTTTTATATTGTAACAAAGAATTCCTGCGTAGTTCAAGAGTCTTAAAATATTCACATATTTAATCCTTCGCAACTTTCTACTGAAATGAAATTCTTTTTAAAATTCTTGCCCGACATACATTGTTTTATTAATCTTATGAAAAAGTTTTAATGTTACTCCTTACTTTCAGTTCAAATAAACTAGTTTTTAAAATTTAATTTCTGATCATTTTTTAAATAATGCTTGGAAATCCGGCGTCCCATCCAAGGAAAATTCCTTTCCCCCATGAAAAATTCCTCCATGGGGGGGGGGGGTTGTCATCCGCAAAGACATAGTTACTAGATTTTTCGACTATGCTGAAAAAATGGCTATCTCAAAATTTTTATCGGCTGACTTTGGGGAAAAAATGAGCATGGGAGGAGGGCTAGCTGCCTTCCAATATTTTTGGTCACTTAAAAAGGGTAATAGGTCTTTGGGTTTCCAATAAAATGAGGCCTCTCCCGATCTTCTACGATCACTGGTTCGATATGGTCACCCCTGGGAAAAAAAAAACAAAAAAAAAAACAACACACAAATAAACACTCATCCGTTATCTTTCTTCAGGTAAAAAAAAGTTCCATATTTGTGTACATAGGAGTTTGAGACCTCTACTGTAGGGTTCTCTGGTATACTGAATCTGGTGGAGTAATTTTCATTAAGATCACTCGATGTTTCGGGGGTGTTTCTCCCCTTTTCTAAAAATCGGGCAAATTTTCACAGACTCGTAACTTTTGATGGGTACCATTAAGTTTGATGAATTTTACATATTTTGAATAAGCATCAAAATCCAATTCCTTTGATGTATCTATTGTTATAAAGACTCGGTTACTATTGAGCCGCATCGCTCCCTACTTACCGTTCTTTACTCCAGACTGTTAGAAACAGCTCATGGTAATAACGATAAATAAAAGTTCAAATAGGGATAAAATCCTTTTAATAGACAGTGATGATAGAAATTCACAAAAATACCAGATATTTCGGTCACATATACAGTGACCGTCAGTATATACCTTCTTTTGAATTCGGCAACTTTACGTTCCTTCCGGTTTTTCTGCTAGGTAAACAGGTCATTACACTCTTTGCCAAGAGATTAAACCAGTATTGTCTATAACTTAATTTACGTTGGTTAAACTTCCGATGGTTAAGAAAGCGTAACAGGTAATTAAAGTATGAGAAATGGGATGCTATAATTAGAATGATTTTAAGTTGAAACATTGTGACGTAAAAATAACTCAGTTATTTGCTTGCGTGTATAGGAATTCCCATGTTATTTGCTTGCTTGTATTTTGTGTTAAAATAAGTAGTTTTTATATCTTTTAAATGAGTTTTAAGGGGTTTGAGAGACTCAGGTGCCTAAGTCCGTGTGATGATAAACTTCCGATGGTTAAGAAAGCGTAACAGGTAATTAAAGTATGAGAAATGGGATGCTATAATTAGAATGATTTTAAGTTGAAACATTGTGACGTAAAAATAACTCAATTATTTGCTTGCGTGTATAGGAATTCCCATGTTATTTGCTTGCTTGTATTTTGTGTTAAAATAAGTAGTCTTTATATCTTTTAAAAGAGCTTTAAGGGGTTTGAGAGACTCAGTTGCCTAATTCCGTGTGATTTTTCTTTACTTGATGTTCATTAAAAACGAAATTTTTGTGTTAAATAAGTAGTTTTTATATCTTTTAAAAGAGCTTTAAGAGATTTGAGAGACTCAGTTGCCTAATTCAGTGTGATTTTACTTTACATGATGGTCATTAAAAACGAAATTTTTGTGTTAAATAAGTAGTTTTTGTATCTTTTAAAAGAGCTTTAATGGGTTTGAGAGACTCAGTTGCCTAATTCCGTGTGATTTTTCTTTACTTGATGTTCATTAAAAACTAATTTTTTGTGTTAAATTAGTAGTTTTTGTATCTTTTAAAAGAGCTTTACGGGGTTTGAGAGACTCAGTTGCCTAATTCCGTGTGATTTTCCTTTACTTGATGGTCATTAAAAACGAAATTTTTGTGTTAAATAAGTAGTTTTTGTATCTTTTAAAAGAGCTTTACGGGGATTGAGTTACTAATTTGCATAATACAGTCTGATTTTTGTTTAATTTATGGTCATTAAAATCGAAATTTTTGTGTTAAATAATTAGTTTTTGTATCTTTTAAAAGAGCTTTACGGGGATTGAAAGACTCAGTTGCCGGATTCTATGTGATTTTTCTTTACATGGTGGTCATTTGTTGTATCTTTTAAATGAGCTTTACAGGGTTTGAGAGACTCAGTTGCCTAATTCCGTGTGATTTTTTCTTTACTTGGTGGTCATTAAAAACGAAATTTTTGTGTTAAATAAGTAGTTTTTGTATCTTTTAAAAGAGCTTTAAGGGGTTTGAGAGACTCAGTTGCCTGATTCCGTGTGGTTTTTCTTTACTTGGTGGTCATTAAAAACAAAATTTTTGTTTTAAATAATAAGTTTTTTTAATATTTAAAAGATAGTTAAGGGGTTTGTGTGACTCAGTTGCCTGATTCCGTGTGGTTTTTCTTTACTTGGTGGTCATTAAAAACGAAATTTTTGTGTTAAATAAGTAGTTTTTGTATCTTTTAAAAGAGCTTTAGGGGGATTGAGAGACTCAGTTGCCGGATTCCATGTGGTTTTTCTTTACTTGGTGGTCATTAAAAACGAAATTTTTGTGTTAAATAAGTAGTTTTTGTATCTTTTAAAAGAGCTTTACGGGGATTGAGAGACTCAGTTGCCTAATTCCGTGTGGTTTTTTCTTTACTTGATGGTCATTAAAACGAAATTTTTGTGTTAAATAAGTAGTTTTTGTATCTTTTAAAAGAGCTTTACAGGGTTTGAGAGACTCAGTTGCCTAATTCCGTGTGGTTTTCCTTTACTTGGTGGTCATTAAAAACGAAATTTTTGAGTTAAATAAGTAGTTTTTGTATCTTTTAAAAGAGCTTTACGGGGATTGAGAGACTCAGTTGCCGGATTCCGTGTGGTTTTTCTTTACTTGATGGTCATTAAAAACTAAATTTTTGTGTTAAATAATTAGTTTTTGTATATTTTAAAAGATCTTTAAGGGGATTGAGAGACTCAGTTACCGGATTCCGTGTGGTTTTACTTTACTTGGTGGTCATTAAAAACTAAATTTTTGTGTTAAATAAGTAGTTTTTGTATCTTTTAAAAGAGCTTTACGGGTATTGAGAGACTCAGTTGCCGGATTCCGTGTGGTTTTTCTTTAATTGATGGTCATTAAAAACGAAATTTTTGTGTTAAATAAGTAGTTTTTGTATCTTTTAAAAGAGCTTTAAGGGGTTTGAGAGACTCAGTTGCCGGATTCCGAGTGGTTTTTCTTTACTTGGTGGTAATTAAAAACGAAAATTTTGTTTTATATAATTAGTTTTTGTATCTTTTAAAAGAGCATTAAGGGGTTTTAGAGACTCATTTGACTGATTACGTGTGGTTTTTTCTTTACTTGGTGGTCATTAAAAACGAAATTTTTGTGTTAAATGAGTAGTTTTTGTATCTTTTAAAAGAGCTTTACAGGGATTGAGAGACTCAGTTTTACCTTGTCACATTTACATTTTTCATGATTGTGCAAAGTTCATTTTGAATGTCTTTCTTCGAAATTAAAGAGTATTAATATTTCAAGATTGTTTTGTGGTTTTTGACATTGTCGCAGATCCATGTTCATGAGTGTTCAATGTTAGTTATTTATTTATTTCGCGGATTTGCCATAGTTTGACTATTTAGTTAGGGTTCGTTTGTTTTTTACATATTTACAATTAAATTTTCTTGATTTTTCAAAGCTCATTTTGAATTTCTTTCGTTGAAATGCAAGAGTTGGAATATTTCAGTAGTGTTTGGTTGTGGTTTAGATTGTCACAGTTACATTTTCTTGATTTTTCAAAGTTCATTTTGAATTTCTTTCGCTGAAATGCAAGAGTTGGAATAGTTCAGTAGTGTTGTATTGTGGTTTACCTTGTCACAGTTACATTTTCTTGATTTTTCAAAGTTCATTTTGAATTTCTTTCATTGAAATGCAAGAGTTGGAATATTTCAGTAGTGTTTGGTTGTGGTTTACCTTGTCACAGTTACATTTTCTTGATTTTTCAAAGTTCATTTTGAATTTCTTTCGTTGAAATGCAAGAGTTGGAATATTTCAGTAGTGTTTGGTTGTGGTTTACCTTGTCACAGTTACATTTTCTTGATTTTTCAAAGTTCATTTTGAATTTCTTTCGTTGAAATGCAAGAGTTGGAATATTTCAGTAGTGTTTGGTTGTGGTTTACCTTGTCACAGTTACATTTTCTTGATTTTTCAAAGTTCATTTTGAATTTCTTTCTTTGAAATGCAAGATTTTGAATATTTCAGTAGTGTTTGGTTATTGTTTACCTTGTCAAAGTTATATTTTCTTGATTTTTCAAAGTTCATTTTGAATTTCTTTCATTGAAATGCAAGAGTTGGAATATTTCAGTAGTGTTTGGTTGTGGTTTACCTTGTCACAGTTACATTTTCTTGATTTTTCAAAGTTCATTTTGAATTTCTTTCGTTGAAATGCAAGAGTTGGAATATTTCAGTAGTGTTTGGTTGTGGTTTACCTTGTCACAGTTACATTTTCTTGATTTTTCAAAGTTCATTTTGAATTTCTTTCGTTGAAATGCAAGAGTTGGAATATTTCAGTAGTGTTTGGTTGTGGTTTACCTTGTCACAGTTACATTTTCTTGATTTTTCAAAGTTCATTTTGAATTTCTTTCATTGAAATGCAAGAGTTGGAATATTTCAGTAGTGTTTGGTTGTGGTTTACCTTGTCACAGTTATATTTTCTTGATTTTTAAAAGTTCATTTTGAATTTCTTTAGTTGAAATGCAAGAGTTGGAATATTTCAGTAGTGTTTGGTTGTGGTTTACCTTGTCACACTTTCATTTTCTTGATTTTTTCAAAGTTCATTTTGAATTTCTTTCGTTGAAATGCAAGAGTTGGAATATTTCAGTAGTGTTTGGTTGTGGTTTACCTTGTCACAGTTACATTTTCTTGATTTTTCAAAGTTCATTTTGAATTTCTTTTGTTGAAATGCAAGAGTTGGAATATTTCAGTAGTATTTGGTTGTGTTTTACCTTGTCACAGTTACATTTTCTTGATTTTTCAAAGTTCATTTTTAATTTCTTTCGTTGAAATGCAAGAGTTGGAATATTTCAGTAATGTTTGGTTGTGACTTAAATTGCGCAATTAAATATTATTTATTTTTAAAATTTCATTTTGAATTTATTTAGTTGTTATTAACGAGTTGGAATATTTCAGTAGTGTTTGGTTGTGTTTTACATTGTCTCAGTTACATTTTCTTTATTTTTCAAATCTCATTTTGAATTTCTTTCGTTGAAATGCAAGAGTTTGAATATTTCAGTAGTGTTTGGTTGTGGTTTAACTTGTCACAGTTACATTTTCTTGATGTTACATTTTCTTGATTTTTCAAATTCATTTTGAATTTCTTTCGTTGAAATGGAAGAGTTGGAATATTTCAGTAGTGTTTGGTTGTGGTTTACCTTGTCACAGTTACATTTTCTTGATTTTTTAAAATTAAATTTTTAATTTATTTAGATGAAATGAAAGAGTTGGAATATTTCAGTAGTGTTTGGTTGTGGTTTACCTTGTCACAGTTACATTTTCTTGATTTTTCAAAGTTCATTTTGAATTTCTTTCGTTGAAATGCAAGAGTTGGAATATTTCAGTAGTGTTTGGTTGTGGTTTACCTTGTCACAGTTACATTTTCTTGATTTTTCAAAGTTCATTTTGAATTTCTTTCGCTGAAATGCAAGAGTTGGAATATTTCAGTAGTGTTTGGTTGTGGTTTACATTGTCACAGTTACATTTTCTTGATTTTTCAAAGTTCTTTTTGAACTTCAGTAGTGTTTGGTTGTGGTTTACCATGTCACAGTTACAGTTTCTTGATTTTTCAAAGTTCATTTTGAATTTCTTTCGCTGAAATGTAAGAGTTGGAATATTTCAGTTGTGTTTGTTTTTGGTTTACCTTTTCTCATTTACTTTTTCTTGATATTTCAAAGTTAATATTGATTTTCTTTAGCTTAATTTAAATAGTTTGTATACTTAAGTGTAAAATTTACATTTTATAGATTTTTCAAAGTTCATTTTGAATTTCTTTCGTTGAAATGCAAGAGTTGGAATATTTCAGTAGTGTTTGGTTGTGTTTTACCTTGTCACAGTTACATTTTCTTGATTTTTCAAAGTTCATTTTGAATTTCTTTCATTGAAATGCAAGAGTTGGAATATTTCAGTAGTGTTTTGTTGTGGTTTACCTTGTCACAGTTAAATTTTCTTGATTTTTCTATCTTCATTTTGTATTTATTTGTTTGATATTCAAGAGTTGGAATATTTCAGTAGTGTTTGGTTGTGGTCTACCTTGTCACAGTTACATTTTCCTGATTTTTTCAAAGTTCATTTTTGAATTTCTTTCGTTGAAATGCAAGAGTTGGAATATTTCACTAGTGTTTGGGTGTGGTTTACCTTGTCACAGTTACATTTTCTTGATTTTTTCAAAGTTCATTTTGAATTTCTTTTGTTGAAATGCAAGAGTTGGAATATTTCAGTAGTGTTTGGTTGTGTTTTACCTTGTCACAGTTACATTTTCTTGATTTTTCA